>NC_056735.1:577824490-578129490 GCF_019279795.1 Protopterus annectens
CCCAAACTCAGTTTTACCATAAGAAAAAATAAAAGCATCATGGATTTTGTGGAAGGCCCATACATCTCTCCAATCCTTAACCAAAGAAAAAGTATGTATCCATGAGGCCCTCCAAATAGCTACTACTGTAAATCTATGAACTAGTTTCCTCTGTGCCAACAGCAAGAAGGAGTACAAAGGTCAATTGTTGGCAATTGAAACACCAACATGATAGTGTACAAATGTAATCACCTGAAATATTGTATAGCTAACCAACATATACTACTTTTTGCCCCTCTAGTGCACAAAGTTCAATGTATACACTGCCAAGTATTTTACATTGGCAAAACCATAAAAAAAATTCAAGACCAGAATTGCCCACCACTACACCAACATTCAACAGGGATCTCAAAAGAATCTGAAGGCCAAACATTGTAAGATTAACCCAGGGTGTCACACCTTCAAACTGCACGTCACTGAAACAGTGGAATATGGGCAACTAGATGGCAGCAAGAACAACAAACTGGAAAAGAAAGAACTAGAGTGGCAAATTCTACTACAAGCAGAAAAGACACCAGTTCTCACCACAACTTTCTCCATCAAATGTATACTTAATCTTAGAAAACTGGACTACCACCATTTGTACTGAACTTTTAAAAAGGACATATTCATTTGTCAAGCTTTTCTATATTGCAAGTTGATTTTTTCTGGTCTGCCTTTATGCACATAAATGTTATTTTTTAATTGTTGTTTTATACAGGAATCCCTCTCTAGGATGTTTTGCCATCTTTATCTGGTTAAGGATTATCAGTATGCATTCAAATAGTCTATATTAGAAGATTAAATTCCAAAACAGTAGAAACAGACATAACAAAAAAAAAGATGAATAAAAAAGCCAATAAAAAAATCACACTGCGTTAATAAAATTCCTCCAGTAAGGACTTTCATCTCTCCAACAATATTCAAAGACTTCTTCCAACCAAACTTACAGTTTAAACACGCATCACTTTTAAACAGTGTATTAATCACATGACTAATGATTGTAAAATAATCACATGAATGTGAAGCTTTTTAGTGTTTTAACCCTTTCCTTTTTAAATACATAATAAAATCCTCACGGTTGTTCAGGCCAGGTGGAAAACAGGCATTTAACTTAACCTGCAAGAGTATTCAAGCCACCCCAGCTCCTCTTCAGGGTTTAATAAACACTCTATATTTTCTAAAGCTTCCAGTACAACAAATTTAAAATCAAGCTTATAAACACCATTTTTATAATGCTTGCCCAAAGCATTCTTTTGATTCCCTATTTGAACAGCAAATTTATGCTTATACATTCTTTTTTCAATTCCCGGGTGGTCCTACCTATATAAAATGCCTTAAAGGCTACACAAAAAAACTAAGTAAATCATGAACTTAGATTTACATGTAAACATTCCTCTGATGCTGATTTTATTTTTCCCAAAACAAAATTCATAGCATCAGTGTACAGATAATTACATATGAGACAATTATAACATTTTAACATTTCCCCTTCTCTCTGTTTTCATCCTTGACTTATTTAATTTTACATGAAAATAGTTCTTTAAACTCTTGACTTTTTGCATAAAAAATGGCCTATCCGAATAATTCTTAGAATTTCTGGATTACCTCCAAAAAGTCCCCACATTTTTTGCTATAATATCTTTTATAGCACCTGAATCAAGACTATTGCCTAAGAGCATCTTAGTTTTATTTTCACTACTACTACTTCTTCCAGTTTTCAAATCTATCATTTTCCTCTGAGTGACTACATTGCCCATAGAAGTAGTGACCAAATCCCTTGGGTAGCCTCTACTGACCATCTTCTCACAAAAATCGTTGGCCTCATATAAAAAATCATTTTCTCTTTTTGTAAAATTACTAATTCTAACAAGTTGTCCTCTTACAATATTCTCTTTTGTCTTCCTTGGATGCATACTGCTATCATGTAAGTATGCATTATTTTGTACTTCATTTTTATACATTTTTGTAACTAATTTGTCACCATTTTTAAAAATAGTTGCATCCAAAATGTTAACTCTATTGAGACTATAATGACTTGTAAACTTTAAGTAAGAGCAAACATTGTTGATATAATTAACAAAATCTTCTATACTCTCCTCAATCCCCCTCCATATCAAAAATACATCATCAATAAATAAAAAAATATTAATTATATATTTCTTGTGTCCACTCTGCAGAATATTTGAAGTTTCCCAGCCATGTATAAATATATTTGCATAACTGAGGGGCCATTGCTGCCCCCATTGCTACTCCCTTGGTCTGACAATAAAATTGGTCATGAAAAGAAAAAAGTTATAACTCAAAATGATGTCTATTATTTCCATCAATAAACTCACAGTATTATTGGAAAATAATTTGGATCTTAACAATTCTAATCTAACTGCATCCATTCCTTCAGTGTTAGGTGTCATTGTATAAAGTAGTTTAATATCTAACGTCATTAACAAATCCATATCAGAAATGGTAATGGTAATATTGTCTAAGTTTTTAATAAAGTCAAAAGTGTCTTTAATATATGTACTGTTGTTGGTTACAATTTCTGTAAATGTTTATCAATGAAAATTGACATGCTTTCTGTTTTACCATTATCACTGGAAACAATGGGACTTAGTGGTGGAGTGTTTCTATCCTTAGAGACTTTTGGAGTGCCAAAAATCTGAATAACTTTAGGATTATCTATCAAAAGGTACTTTCTAGTTGCCCCATTTATTCTCCCAGTGCAAAACCATTCCTCAACACATGAATCAATCAAAGAATAACACTTTTTAATTTCTTTCATAGTAACTTTTTTATAAAAAATAATATCTGACAGTAATTCCATTTTGCCATCATACATAGTTCTATCTAGAACAGCGAATTATCCCCCTTTGTCTGCTTTAAGTATCAATAAATAATCATTAGTAACCAACTTGCTAACATTTTTTTCACATATTGATAAATTGTAAAACTTAAACTCTGGTTTGTTGTCCAAGTGGTTAATACTTTGTAATTTACAGATATTTAAAAACATTTCCAGCTCTTTCTTAAGAGGTGGGTTGTAAACACTCGGTTTAAAAAAACCTGATGTTTCCACCTTTTGATTTTTAAACAACAAACTGAAATTTAAACATCTCACATAGTCTCTAAGACTGTTAATTATTTCCATCTTGTTTGCTCATTGGGCTAGTGCAAAATTCCAGCCTTTACTTAATAACATACATTCATCGTTTGTTAAAATATGCTTAGATAAATTAACAATCTTAAAATAAACAGTACCTAAGTCTCTGGCCACTTTTCTTCCAATTTCTTCTCGGTTGCTCTTTCTTTACAAAGCCGTTTTTTATGTAGTAGCTATTAATTGTGCACAGGTTTTGTTTGCATTGCCCATATTCTGATAGACAATCACTGGTTGTGAAGTTCCTGGCCTCTACAAATCTTGTTGCCCCTGGTCATTTGTTTGACTTGAATGCAGTATGATATTGTTAGCAGTAATATTGTTAGCCAGCAGGCTGTTATTGTTAACACTATCAAGCTGTGTAACCTGTCCTCTTTGCTTTTGAAACAAATGCTCAGATCTTGGTGCATTTGTTTCAAATCCATTACTGTCAGGACTTCCTATTGTAATGTCACATGCTGCCTCAGCCTGCAAATAATAAGCTGAAGCCACTCCCCCTTTGTATTCAGAATGGTCATGTTCAAATTTCTTGGTTTTCCAGTTTTACCATCCACATGTGCTATGTTGAGGTGTGCATGTATGGTAGTCTTACAGCAGTGTATTCCAAGCTGTGATTTGAGGTAGTGTATTGATGGCCACTGCTGCCATTTGATTGCATGTTTCTTCCCTAACAGCTATAGTAATATGCCTCCTGAGGACTGTTAACATGAGATGATGCATTGTATATTGTTGCCTTAGAAAGGCATGTGTTTTTATAGTGGAGTGTATTACCATTCTACACATTTCACATTCAACTCTCACAGTAACATTTTCTTTATGGAACATGTGTGCATGTGCATATCTACCATCATTAAATGCTCAGTGACATGCATCAGCATAACATCATGCTGACTGCATGGGCACATATGCCTTGTTTCATCCACATATTGTAATGCTGTTATATATACAAGCATGTAACCAGTTCATATTCACTTGCAGCATTGTTGAATTCATTGTGTGCACAATTGTGTTGCCATTCACAAGGATTATTCAGGTGTTGTCCAGCAGCATAGTGTGACTATCAGCCTTTGCGTCATTAACTGTTCTACATCAACCACATCTACCTTATTTGTAATGTGTCTGTATATGGTATCAGAACACTCACACACACACACACCTTTCCAATGATAAATGTATAGGCACATGATGTACAAGTAATGTAATAATGTGAAATAGTTAGAGTTTTATGACTGTGCTAACAGTTCCACTGTGTAGCATGTGATGCATACCCAAGATTGTACTTGTAGGTGTTGTCAAAAATCTTTTTTTAAGTAAGCATATAACCTCAAGGTGAATGCACAGCTATGTGCACAGATGGTTGTCGATGGCATCACCCATACTCAACTAGATTTAACACATAACCTGCTAGTGGACAGATTTGGATCAAACATCACCACCCTGTCCCCAATAGTCATTACCCAAAGTATACATGCAAACATTACTCAGCATATTTTCTCAAGAGAGCAGCTCATCTGTGCATGCTCTAAGGCTAAAAACACATTATCAATGGGCCATGACAACATTCCAGTTTGCCTTATCAATAAAGTAAAACATGACCTAGCAAACACAGTTGGATTCCTTCTTAATCACATCCTCCAGTCAGGCTATTTGCAGGCACAGTGATGGACAGCAGCAGTCATCTGTCTGAAAAAGGGGTGAACATCACCTGACACAGGTAATCATAGACCCATAAGCCTGACTAGCCTCATCCCTAGCCAATGGAAAGAATCATCATGTACCTTATCAACAAGAGCATAGTTAATCTCCGGACTGTTCAAATTTTTGATTTGTTAAGGCTAAATCATGTCCGATAAAGCTGGTTGACTTCTTTCAGAAGGTCAACAAGACCATGGATGAGGGAAAGAATGTGCATCCCCTGTAACCTGAGCTCAGTGGATCAACAACCTGATACATACTGTCAAAGTGTTTGAATTCACCTGTAGCCAAAGGCCAATGAGCAGTGCAGTATGACACGATTCTGACAAGGCCATTTCCTGTTTTGGACTTAATTCACAGAAGTCAAGGCAAATTTAGACAGCCTTTGTCCAACAAACTTTGAGGATGACTGCAAATTGTGGACAATCCTTGAATCTGGTAACAGCATTGATATACTGCAGAAAGTATTAATGCACATACAAAATTGGTGCCAGAGGCATGGAGACACACTAAATGAAAAAAAAAAACATAATTATTCTCTTTTGTAAAGCAAATACATAAGCTAATTGCAATACAGACAGCACAGCCCTATGAGCAGACCCAATGGTACGTGATCTGGCTACTCAGGTAAATAGTAATCGAAGGTTCAACCAACATATGTCCACAGTGGTAACAAATCCCTTATATGTAGCATAATTCATGAGTATGAGCATGTCATCCAGATCAAAGGACATTGTAATTCCATTGTACTTGGCCCTCATCACAACAATAATTGAGAACAATGCACCCTTTTGCATGTAACTCACCACACATCTGCAACAGCTGATTAACAATAGAGTTTTTGCACAAGGAAGATAGAAGGTGTAACAATAAGTCCTACAATGAAAGTTTGAAAACCATATCAGTTTATTCTGTCCCCTACAGACTAATAAAGGCTGAGTTGTGTCATTGGTAAAACAAACTGCACAAGCATCACTCACTCCAAGGATATTAACCTAGCCTCTGACATAATAAGTCAGGTTTGAAAGATAGAAACATCTCTCAGACACTACCCCTTCTCTGGAACAAGTTTCATATTCAAGTAAAGCATAGGCCTTTCCTTACCATATTCAAGTACAACCTATATAAATGGATGTTTAATGGTAATTGTAGTCCTGGCTTTGGCCCATGTCCCTCATGGATAGAGACAGTTGGTCCTAGATAACATAGCATCGGCTCATAACGGTGTGAACTTTGTTGATCTAGCTATTTAAAATGATGAAACTCAAGTTAAATGTGGCTAGACTTTTATGAGATCTTGGAACATTAACCTAGTGCTCTATTATGAACCTATGAACCTAAGAAGCCCTACTGTATATTATGTACAGATATAGTGTGACTGTACAGCATGACAGACTTAACAGTACATCGCATCAGCATTACCACTTGCTATTTTGCATGAACACATATGCATGCATGTTTCTACACAAATGTATATACACAGCTGTGCCAGAGAGGATTAAAGCAAGATCCTCAAGAAAAAAATAAATCATCCTGGTGGACATCTAGTATTAATACATTATACAATAAACAAAAGAAGCTACTGTCTAAAAATACAAAAGTGAGATCTGAGAACTGGAAGAATACCCTCTTCAGCCTAAACAAGCAAAGAAGACAACTTATAAGATCTTCAAAGAACAATTATGAGAAAAATTTAGCAGCCATAGCCAAGGATAACCATAAGGATTTCTTTATCTATGTTAGCAACCTAAAAGGTAGGGCTCAGATGTGTGCTGAACTAATTGTGGATGCCATCACAAACTCTGATCCTGCTTAAATTGCAAACCTGCTAGTAGAGAGGTTTAGTGAAAATTTCACGTCCCCCAAGCATACCACAAACCATGTCTTCATCATCTCCTCCTCCCTGCATCTCCAAAGAGCAAGTCATTAATGCTTACTCCAACGCTAAGAACACAGCCTCCATGGGACCAGATGGCAGATGGCATTCCAGGCTGCATTCTAAATGTTCTAAATCAAGAGCTAGCTACTCCATTAGGGACACTATTCAACCACAGCCTGAATACTGACTCTGTCCCCACTGAATGGAAAACAGTGACTGTTATCCCCCCTCAACAAGGGCGGTCCAGCAACAGACCTAGGTAACTATAGACCCATATGTTTAACCACCTTCATCTGTAAAGCAATAGAATGAATCATCTTGGACCTGATAAATAAGAATATAGGTGATCTCCAAGCCCAGGATTCATCCCAGTTCAGTCATGCCTGTTAAACTTGGTGGACTTCCTCGAGAATCTAACCAGAGCCATACATGAAAACCATGCACACAGCCTATCTTGACTTGGCCAAGGACTTAGACAATATCCCATATTTGGGCATCATTGACAAACTAATCCAGATGAATATCAACTCTTTTGTTGTCAGGTGGGTTGCAATCTGGTTCACAAATCAACAACACTCAGTCAACATGGGAGACATTACCTCTACCAGCAGACAAGTCACCAGTGGGGTCTGACAAGGATCATTTCTGGGAACCCTCTTGTTTGGCATATACTTCTTAGAAGTCCAGGACAAAATGAAGGGGCTGTGGCTAACCAAATTTGCAGTTGGCTGCAAATTGGGTACTATCATTGAATCCGCTACCGATGTCAGTCTATTTCAAAAGGGGCTTACACAGACCGATGACTGGTGCCAAAGCCGTGGTCTTAAACTAAATGTTAAAAAATGCATCATCATTCCCTTTAGTAAAAACAATGTCCCTACTAATTATAAAATAAACAATAATACCCTATGTACTATATATATATATATATATATATATATATATATATATATATATATATATACATATACATATATATATATATATATATATATATATATATATATATATATATACACACACACACACACACACACACATATATAATATATATAGATATATACATATATATATATATATATATATATATATATATATATATATATATATATATATATATATATATATATATATATATGTGTATATATATATATATATATATATATATATATATATATATATATATACACACACACACATATATATATATATATATATATATGTATATATATTTATATATATACATATAGATATTTATATATATATATATATATATATATATATATATATATATATATATATATTTACGTCGCCTCACAGTAAGATGCCGTCCGGACATGCATGAATGGGCGTACCTTCGTTGAAGGTTGTGCGTCAGGCCTGGCAAGCCGGTACATAAAAATCAACAGGCAATCATTAGCGGACCGGAGTTCTGCTGTGGCGACCTCTAACCGGGAAAAGCTGAAAGACACAAACAAACAAACCCTATGTACCAATTCAGTAGTGAGAGACCTGGGAACACAAGTTGACTGTGACTTCAACTTTGACCACCATGTGTCTACTGTGGTGAAGAAGACATTCTACATCACTTACTTGATTAGCAAAGGCATCGCCTCAAGAGCAAAAGAGGTTATAACTCCCCTGTACTTGTCCCTCATCAGGCCTGTTATTGAATATAATGCTCCCTTTGGTATGTACCATACCAAACACCTGCAGCAACTTGAGAGACCTCAGACATTTCTAACTAATAAAATTCAGGGTGTCCAGCACAAGTCTTATATGGACAGACTGAAGTTGCTGTCCCTTTACTTAGTAGTGTTTAGACTACTTAGATGTGACTTATGTCTCATTTACAGGGCTATCTCTGACCCACATCTAATGTAAATGCTGCATATCTGAAAGTCAAACGAGATTAGAGTCACCCATTCTAGGGACCTCAAGTTAGACTGTAACATAAACAGGACCTGCTGGAGAGACAGATACATCTCTCAGAGGTTGCCAGTCCTCTGGAATAGGCTTCCAGTCCATATCAAGCAGAGCACCTCCATGAACCTGTTTACATGCAACCTAGATGACTGGATAGGAAACCATAAATTTCTGCAATGCATTGCCCCAGCTTCTCTCCTGGTCATGGGTAGTCCTTCCTAGAAAAAACTCATCTAGTATTATATTCTGATTTAACGGCTGGGTTTGTAAAGACCCTCGGATCATAGCCTAGTAACATCCTATGAACCTATGACCCTAAACCTCTAATCTGGCTATTGTTGTCTCTAAATTCAACTCCAGGTTTAACACTGTTCCTCCTAACCCCACTAAACACAGTTTATTTTTTGGAAAGGGGTGGTGGATTTCCCCTTACAGAATAATGGCAATCATTACAGTTGTATACTTGTGTTTCTTCACAACATATATGATAACTTAAGCTCACGCATTCTAGCAATATCACATATTAATGTTGTTAATATTTTAAGATTGTTCCTGACTTTCCCTGCTTCTGTCAACACTTTTCCATCAGTCTGTTGCTATCTTTCCATGACTGGTTGTTAGGTATGTTGACATTTCAGTCATATTCAAGCAAGTCATTTTGCAGATCTTCACAACATGCAAATACCTCCTATTGTATATACCATCCTTGCTAAAAAGTCCTTTCCAGTGAGTATGTCAGTAATGTTTATATTACAGCCATTCATCTCCATTGACATGTAACCTTGTGCGACAGTCTCATATACACTATCAGGTGTGATGGTATAAATATACTTGCACAAGAGGTGTAAACAGCAGTGCATACTGTGCTGTCTTTATAGGTGCTTAATGTTATGCTACTGAAGTGTCTTGAAAGTATACATACATTGACATATCCTATCTTGGGTACATTGCCATATTTTACATGCCCTCTTCCTCTTTCTTCATTCCTATCATTCATGTCTGCGGTCATTTTATTAAGCACACTTTCCCTGCTTAGTGTATTTATCATTGTATCTGCCCTTGATGTTTACCCAATTATCTATTATTTCAGTCTGCGAATAATTGCTGTAGTGTACATTGCACTGAGTACACTTTGTTATAATGTCTTAATACTGCAGTTATTGTAGAATGTTCACCGCGGGCAGTCATTGTGGCTGTCCGCGCAATCTTGCAGAACAGATTTACCCATAGGGAAACTTGTGTGCATCTTCTTTCTGCATTGATGATGCACTGCATGGTTTCTTGGCTGGCAACTCTGTTGCAGGCCATGAAACATTGCCTGAATTTGTGCAAGTGCAATCCATGGCATGCATATGCAATTAGCACTGCTGCTGATTGTGCAAACATGTAAAGTCTGTGTAGACTTTGGCTGAAGCTTACCCAGCATATATGGAATCCCCAGGTGTATCTATAGCTTATGATAACATATCCTGCCAATGATAAATAATAAGCAAATTCCAGTTCATTCTATGACATGAATGATCCTTATATCACTTATTCACTTCAAGAATGCAAAAAGAAAAATGTCTGACATATCTAGCCAATCCAATGTGTCTTGCGTTGCTGCAAAACAACACTATAGAGTATATGTATTGAAAAAAAGGACGGCAAAACAAATAACAAAATAAATCCATGGTAATTCAATCTGTCCTTATCTTACTTCATGCATGATGACAAAATAGTTGCTGACCATGTGATTGTTGCACAAGATGAATTACTGTTTGATATATTTATTTAAATCAGCAGAGCCAATTTAGGTATACTTATTGAGAAACCAGTAATATATAATTTCCAAACAGGATAGAAAAAGCCAAAAACTTTTAAAATTTGTTAATCCCATGAGTGGAGGAGCTCCCTGGTCAGCCTCAGTAAGAAGCTGAGATCCCTTATGAGATGCTCCAAAGATAGCTATGAAAACAAAATCGCCACTAAATCCAAGGACAACCACAGAGCATTCTATAGCTATGTCAAGATGGCAACACCCAGATCTGCTCTGAGTTACAGCACAAAAACACGACAATTACAGAACCAACTGATACTGCCCACATCCTGGCAGATAGGTTCAGTGCTAACTTTACCCCCTTCTCACCTACTAAAGGGCCCATATCTATACAGGAAGAATGCAGAGTCCCTGTAATCACAACTATTCACGTAAAAGCTGCACTCTCTAAAGCCAAAAACACAGCATCCATGGAACCAGACAACATCCCAGGATGTGTTTTGCATGAACTTCAGAATGAACTGGCTCCCCACTTAAGCACCCTGTTCAATAATAGCCTCACATCAGGCTTTGTGCCCACTGAATGGTGCACAGCAACAGTTATCCCACTCCACAAAGGGGGAGGTACCACTGATCCCGGGAACTATCGACCTATTAGCCTGACGAGCCTGGTCTGCAAGGCCATGGAATGTATCATCATGGAACTCATAAACAAAGAGATTGGTAACCTCCAAACTCTGAATCCCACCCAGTTCGGGTTTGTGAAAGGCAGATCATGCCTCCTGAACCTGATTGACTTCTTTGAGGCAGTCACCAAAGCCCTGGATGAGGGTAAGGTAGTTCACACAGCCTATCTTGACCTCGCCAAGGCTTTCAACACCATCCCCCATTCTGGAATTATAGCTAAACTCACTAAACTAGGTAAAAATCCCTACGTCACAAGGTGGGTTGCCAACTGGCTCACTGACAGAACCCACACTGTAAAAGTTGCAGACTCCAAATCTGACCTCAAAGCAGTGACAAGTGGATTACAACAGGGTTCCATCCTGGGACCTCTCCTGTTTGGTATCTACTTCTCTGAAGTACAGGCTAACACAGAAGGCCTCTGGCTAACGAAGTTTGCAGATGACTGCAAACTTGGAGCCATAATCAAGTCCCCAAATGATGTGGACATCCTACAGAAGGGCCTCACTGAGGCAAATGCCTGGTGTGAGAGCCATGGCCTCAAGCTCAATGCCAAAAAGTGCAGTGTCATCCCCTTTGGTAAAAGCTCTGTATCCATGAACTACCCTATAGGCAGCAATCTACTTAACACCGAATGTGTGATAAGAGACCTTGGGACCCAGGTGGACAGTAGTCTCTCCTTTGATAGTCACATCACCACAGTAGTCAGGAAGTCCTTCTACATGGCACACCTCATCATAAAAGGGTTCTCATCCAGGAAAAAAGAGGTCATTGTTCGCTTCTACTCATCACTCATTAGACCCATTATAGAGTACAATGCCCCTTTTGGAATGTACCTCACAAGACATCTACAGCAGCTGGAAAGGCCACAGAAGTACCTCACAAAGAGGATTACTGGCTTCAAACAAATGCCCTGCCCTGACCGCCTCAAAAAACTCCAGCTTTACTCTGTAGCATATCACCTACTCTGAGGTGATCTCTTTCTAACATATAAAGCTATGTCAAATCCAGAGCTGTTGGACATGCTACACCTAAAGAAATCCCAATCCCTCCGAGCTACATGCTCTAGGGATGTAAACCTTGTCACCACAATAAACAGGACATGCTGGAGGGATATATTCTTGTCCCAGAGACTTCCTATACTCTGGAACAAGCTATCCATCTATGTCAAGCAAAGTTCTTCATTAGCACTCTTCAAGAAAAATCTTGATGAGTGGATGGGAAATAGGACATACACCCCGGGGATCACTTCTGTGTCTCTGCTGGACAGTGGCATAGGAAAATATCTTTCTTGGGTGGCGTAAGCTATGGAACCTTGCTGGTTAGGCTTACATAGGCCCTTGGGCTGATAGCCTAGTACCTACCTATGAACATTTTTGTCTGTGCCTATACCTAGTATGCCATATAAAGTACATAGCTGGCCATTAAATATGTGAAAGGAGTAGCCCCACCACCATGCTACTCCAGCATATAATAGCAGTGGTGACTGTTTCACTGTGTGTAGCCCTGGTCTTTTGTCTTATTAACATGTGCTTCTGTGGCAGTGCTGTGACATCCCTCTATGCACCAGTAATCAAGGAGCCTCAGTCCTCACCACTGGCACCAGTGGGGGACGTACAATGGGAGAATGACAAGTACACAAACAGTATTTCAAGATGCAGCTCTCTGCATCAAGTACCATTTCCCTTAAGAGCTCAGAGACCAGTCAGTCCGGGGAAGGTTTCTCCCTCTTTCTTCAGATCCCCAATAAGACTCCCCACTGGCACAGTTATAGAGTTAAGATCTCAGCTGAGTGGTGAAGCCAAGAACTCCAGCACCCTCTCTGTCCAACCAGTACTTCATGTCCCTGCCCAATTAGCTGACACACGCATTCTTTGAGGTTTGATTTATACACACACACACACACACACACACACACACACACACACACACACACACACACACACAAACAACTGGAAAAGGCTGGCACAGATTTACTACCTAAGCTGCCTTTTGCCCAAGCTATAAGGCAGTTATCCATGCCACCAGCCAACTCTTTATCAGCTACTTTAAGGCCTTTAACAAAGGGTGTCCAATATGACTGTGTAATATTAATATTAACATCCATGTTAATACAAAAGGTAGTTTGACCAAGAGCAAGGCTATTAGGAGTGTCTCACACAATGTCACCAAATAAATATACAAAAACAATCTCGAAACTTAAATATCTCTAGAGTGATCAGCCACAATGATTGGTTTAAATATATTTAATAATAAATAATAAAAGAACAAGAAAATACTCAGTATATAACCACAGTGACATCAGAGTTCAAAATCACAGGGAATATTTAAAACAACATTGCAGGACAGTCTGAAATAAATAAAAATGTCTAAACTAAGCTTCACTATATTCCTGACTGTATCTAAGAGAATTACTATAACCTAATAACTTACTTAGAGCAAGACAGATGTGATGAATGGTTCTTGTCAGGTCCAAGACAGAATACAGAATGCACTGCCTCTCAGAGAGTGCTCAAATTAATATCTCAAATATTAGTGCTAGGATAGCTTGCAGAATGACATCATTTCTTTTCATCTGACTCTATCCCAAGTGAAACCCCCACTGCTGGAAGCTTGGCAATATTTAGCATCTACCTGTGAATATACATACGGCTCAGATCAGTGGCAGATGCTGGAAGTCATAAAACAATTACATCCCTTCACATTTCAAGACTAGTAATTATTTCACCTTAGAGACAATATAGAAAGTTCCCTAGTTTTAGACTTTGTGTCTCCTTGCTGCATTGAAACTGAAAGATACCATATTTTATGACGAAAAATAAAGTAATTTAATTTTGGTTATTTTTCTAAAACTTGCTGGACTGAAGTTAACCTCCTATATTCCAGTTTCCACTGTTAAAATATATACATTTAGACAGTTACAATAGTACCTATACATTTCTGTTTTCCTTCAGCAGGGCACACTGTGGTTGCATTTCAAAAACAAACACATCTCCCTTTTACACAAGTGTATTGATCGTAAGAGGATCCAGCATCTATCCCAACCAAATCTGTTTCTACTGAGTGCCACACAGCTACATTAGAATAGCTGAATGACTATTTTTACTTACTATTTTTAATGGCATATGTCAACATTTTGTATGATTTCAACCATCAGCATAATATGAAAATGTATTACCACTATATCTGTGTTACATTTGCAGTGAAATACTATTTGCCTTAAATATCATTACAATATATTTAACTACTCTAAAGATAATAGCATCCATGTTCTCAGCTTGAGTATATGGTTCAAAACATTTCAAAATGCTTCTTCTATCATATCCTGATATCCATCTTAAACAATTGCCTATTGTGGAAAATGTCTGATCAAATGTTCAGTTGCATTTTTGTGAACAAAATGACATTGATATGAAACCTGCTCAATTCAGTGGCTGTAATTTGCAATAAGGCTTTCCTTTTCGTTAGCTAAACCTCATAATACCCCCAGTAGAATTGTTGTATTTTAGATGTGTCTTGAGCATAATATTACTGATTTTAAAAATTCTACCTCCTACCACCTCTGCCATGGTAGAAATCAGAAGGAGGCATTCGGGTTATCAATAATGTAAGCAGATATTACCATGCACTATCAAAAACCCTACATTCAGAAAATACATAAACTTTACTTACTACTACCATGATAAATAAATATTGATCTGTTATCATTTTCTACAAAAAACATCACAACCTCCATCCTGTACCACAATGCAAGATATATTGTCTTGCATTACTACACTAGTACAGAAAAAAAGGGTAATTTAGTTGATTGGGCCATGGCTACTGATACCTAAGCACTTTTGTCTCTCAGTATCTTCTTTCTCACTCAGATCATTTATGCAGAAACCAGAACTAACAACTTAACTGGTAACACCAGTATGCTTTATTAAATTCTGTTTTTCCATCCAGAAGATACAGCATATGCAGGTTTGATGTCAGATTATAGCTGTGAATGCTTTTTGCAATATGAAATTACTCAAAGATGGTAAAAGAATAAATTGGACAAATAGATCAAAAACACAAACAATTTTAAAAGAAAAAAATTCACATTGCTTCCTAAATAGTACAGTTATTAGCCTCTTTGTCTCTTAAATCTCAATAGTATTGTTGGATATTAAAATAAATACTGCTGTTCTTTGCAGCTGATCCTATTATATAGAGTTTTCTTTCTTTCTCATTAAATTTCCAAATTATTTGCTAATTAAAGTGGCTAGCACAGCTATCATGACAGTTATACTTAGACTGTTCCTTAAACTTGATTGAACTACTAAAATCGTGATCATCAAAGTAGAAATCATTGTATTCTTTTTTTGTTTTGTTTTGTATACTGCCTCAGCTTACATGTCCACTATGAGCAATTATAAAATTGTCCACAACATTCTTCTGCCACCAGGTCTATGCAGTACACACATCATCAGTCTTCACATCATCCTCTTTTCTTCACAACTCTGAACACTATATGATCGGTGAGAGTTACAGGGCTCCCTTATTATCGTCCCTTTAAAATTTTATTTCAAATTCTTCTACTTCCCTCTAATTCCCAGACTTATGTAATAACATCATTGGGATCCAATATGCTATAGTGATCATTTGGTAATGTTTTGGGTACAGCTGGAGAATCAGCCAGTATGGAGATGCCTCATTTTCTCCCCTATGGAGCTAAGCATGAAATAAACTGCCTCCTGATGCTTTTAATCATTTATATTTTGAATATCTTCCTAAGAAAATATCTGTATTTGTGTTTTTCCTTTGTATTAGTAAAACTTGGTGCTCAATATTTACTCATCTGCTGTGATCTCACCTCATCTGTACTCCAGTGTAGATTCTTGGTAAGAAAATCTTAAGGTACTATATCAGGAGGAGTAACACCTTCCAGCTTTATGCACTACTCCTGCTAGTCACAGTGTTTGTCTCAGAACCATTGTATTTTGAGTTACATGAGATCATTACCCATACCCATACTATCAATGGTCTAGCCTTCATTCCAATTCTTCCTCTTATACACTTTCTATCTCTGCCTCTCACATTAATTTCTGTTCCACCAGTCTTTTCTTCCTTATTAAAGCTTCAGCTAACTTTTAACCCACTCATTTCTCACTAATACCCTTTCTCTGACTTTGATAACCATCCATCCTTTGGTCATATCATTTTTCTATTTCTATCTCTCATCTAATCTCATCTAATCTGTGTTGTGTTTCATTTTCCACCCTATTCTCATCTAAATATTTTTTCCTACTGTACGTTTTCCTTACATTTCTTATGACATTCCAGTCTAATTGCTGTTTACTTTCAGAGACCGTTAGTCACATTTATACTTGAAGGTATACAAACACACTGTTTGCAGATTAAACTACCATTAAAATTAGCTGTAGCCCCCTCCACTAAATAGCTATGCAGATTAAATGCATGTACCAGGTTAGAGTGATATCCATTTAGCATATTGGCAGCATGGCTGTAAAATTTCCTGCAGTAATGCTTTGCGAACCTATTTTTGTAAAACTATACAAAATTCTGTTCATTAGTAGATCATATTAATTGTTAACTATATGAACTGCAGCAAGGGAATTTTGTGCCATAGGCAGCACATCTGATCATTTATTGCCAACTTTGAAAACATCATATTTTCATTTGAATTAGCAATGAGTCAGTATGAGGAAATGTAATAACTACTGCTACCTTGAAAGAAAAGAACAGTTTGTGTGAAAAATTTTTAATTATTTTCCTCCCTTTAAAAAAATTGAGTTTGGAGAAGCTTTGCCTTCCGATTCCCCCTCATATAGCTCTGCTAATTATATTCTTTCATCTGAAAATAAAGACTTATCTTTTGGAGACTATTCCATTAATATACCATTTTCAAACCATTGACGTACCTGTTATTTGCAATGTCTCTTCTGTATTACGGTTTTGTACATTTTTTAAACAATGTTTATTTATTCATAAGAGTACTCAAAGATGTACATCAAATCAGTTACTTCAAGTAATAATTTATTCCCCATGAGAATGAGCATTTTCCAGAATATGAAGTAACACTGGTAAGCAAAAGGCATTTTAAAAACATTCTATCCTCTTAATCTTGGAAAGTACAACTTCCTCCAAATGCGTATGCAGATCATCAGTGACGCCCATAAAACATTCAGATTCATTTCTCCTAAATGGCCTATGGTATAATGAAAGTCATATTTTTTTTTTTTTGTGGAAGACCTGTACTAATGAAAGACTAGGGTGACATTGTTATCCATTGTGGGATCAAGCAATTATTTATTTACACTCTGTTCATTTTAACCTGTACACTGGAGTACCTTGAAAACCTAGCCAGTAACTTATGAAAATCAGGAATGATGAATCGGTGCTACAAAAGCAGCATGAAGTCAAGATGTAGTTTTGAACACATGCATTTAAATTTTCAATACAGCTATTGCATCTGTCCTATCAAGCCAGTGAACTAAAGATTTAACAGCTAGTTGGAAAATGGTTTGCAGGAAAATGCAATCCCACCATGTTCTTTTCTTTCAAGAAAGGATACAGAAAATGCTTGCTTTGTGAGAAGTGATGATTTTGAGGTAGAGTGTTAGATTTTGTCTTCTGAGATGCACCCCTTGGGCATATAATAAATTCCATTTATTTCTATAAATATTGCCAGTTTATCAAATCAAATCATTTTATGAAATCCACAAACATCACTGCATAGAACACACCTAGCCTAAACTGGTACAAATACTTGAATAAGGGCAACAGTCTACTGTCAAGAATCATGGCATACATTTCACCATCTACATTAATTATTGATAGTGATCAATAATTGCCCAATAATGCTAGTTTTTATTCTGGCTTAGGGAGCTCCTTAGTTATATAGGTACTTTATGTAATTATGATTATTCTATTATTTAATATCTCCAAATACCTTTGACATACATTGTTGTAGATACAATCTTAGGTGGTGACATATCACAATACTGAAGTCATGTAGTCCTGCTGATTTTCCATTTGTCTTATCACCCACCCTTCTTCCAGGTAGTGGAGCAAACAAAGCCAAAATTTCTTGAAATTCTAAATTCAGAGGCACATGGAATATATGCAAATGATCATTATGAACATCAGGTGTTTCAGCTAATTGGCAATTCTGAATGTCCGTGACATACTTCCTCATTTTACTGGACAATTTCAGGCCAATAAAGCCAACCCCACTTGCTGTGGATATGAATATTTTGGCCTTGTTGTGACCTCATCAGCACAGCACAAGCAGAGTGTTTGATTAAGCATTAGAAACACAGGGTTGTTATACCCAACTGATGTCCATTATCATTAGGGTCACTGCAAAAATATCCCGAACAACAAACTAAAATAATAAATAAGAAGGTCACTGAAAAACCAATCAGTAAAAACAAAATGAACACTCCAGCAAAGCTAGAACTTCCACTGAGTGACTTCCCAAACCTCTTGAATCAGATGCGTGCTGTGCTGACGAGATCATAACAAGGCCGAAATATGCATATCCACAGCTAGTGGGGTTTGGCTTTACTTGTCTGAAATTGTCCAGTAAAACAATGAAACATGTCATGGACATTCAGAATTGTCAATTAGTTGGAACACCTGATGTTCATAAGGACCATTTGCATATATCCCATGTGCCTCTAATACAAGAGGTTTGGGAGGTCACTCAGTGGAAGTTCTAGCTTTGCTGGAGTTTTCATTTTGTTTTTACTGATTATTTTTTCAGTGACCTTCTTATTTATTGTTTTAGTTTGTTGTTTGGGTTATTTTTGCAGTGACCCTAATGATAATGGACATTAGTTGGGGATGACAGCCCTGTGTTTCTAATGCTTAGTCAAACACTCTGTTTGTGCTGTGCTGTGCTGTGCTGACGAGGTCATAACAAGGCTGAAATATGCATATCCACAGCTAGTGGGGTTTGGCTTTATTGGCCTGAAATTGTCAAGTAAAGTGATGAAACATGTCACGGACATTCAGAATTGCTAGTTAGCTGAAACACCTGATGTTCATAAGGATAATTTGCATACATTGCATGTTCCTCTAATACAAGACGTTTGGGAGGTCACTCAGTGGAAGTTCTAAATTTGCTGGAGTTTTCATTTTGTTTTTACTAATTGGTTTTGCAGTGACCATCTTATTTATTGCTTTAGTTTGAAATTCTAAATTAGAAAGGTATATTGTCAAGAAGAATGAAAGATTGAGCCTGCAAGCTTGTAAAGGAAGGAGCTAACCCAGCAAATGTATGACATACAGAGTGAAACAAAGTCAGGGCTGACTGGAAAAGTGTACTGGTTGGCATAGTACCTACTCAATATCTAATAAATGTTTGATGGATTGATTAGTTTCTTTCCTGCTAGTAAGATTATATATACAGTCATACTCCCTGAATTTGTTTCACTCTATATGGCATGTGTTTGCTGAGTTGACACCTTCCTTCACAAGCTTGCAGGGTTAATCTACTTATAACTAAGCCTTCCTCACTATGATTGCATCATATTTTCACTTTCCTATATACATTCCTGACTGTCAGGCCATTAATCTTACTTTGTTGCACACCCATAAAGCTGAATAAGTCTCCCTGGCAGTCATGACCTCTTAATATTAAAATTCATAGATTTAGGCTTTATGAATCATTGCAGAGGGTCAGAAAGTGGAGCACTTTTTTTATTTTTCACAACAGAGGATCTTTATATACTAGACCTTACATAGTTAATGATACAGAATGTTTGTATAGGCTTTGTTTATTTTACAAGGTATGTCCCACAAACAGGTCTGACGTTATGAGGAAGATCATTAAGTCTCAGAGGACCAAGGCTAAATCTGTGGGTCAAAATCACAGAGCTATGATTAAATCATAACAATTGAGAGGTATGCAATCAACTGTAATTGTTTCATCAATGATTTTACATATAGTTAGTACCACACTTGTGTTGCAGTAATTTTTTCAGTTGTAGTTTGAGGAATTCTCACCATAGCAGTAGAAGAATGCTGCCCACCAGATTCCCCTGCATTTATAACATTATGCTATTCCTTAGCAATGTACTGTTTCCTCAACTTGCAATATTAATAGATGTCCCCCCCAAAGGCTTGCCCTTCTCAGATAATGGAGTTAAATCTAGAACCAAAATGACTACTTCATAGTCATGAGGTATCATTGGAAGTTTTAATATTAGAGATCCTTTCCAATAAATTCCTAGATCTCACCCACATATGTAAGGAGAAATATAAACCGCTAAATCTCAAAATGCCCCAGCCCTCCAAAAATTGATAAAAAAAACATTTCTCTGGAACACTACTATAGAACTTTTTAGATTTGTTATAATTTTTCACCTTAGACATTATGCAGTCTAGTAAAGAATCAAATATATATTCAAAATCATCCTCCCAATAGCAGTGGAGTGGTCCCCAACTAAACTCTGTAGATCCATGAATAAAGATGCCTATAAGGAAGGGAAATTATCGTTAGAACACTACACTGTTCCCATGACTAACAAGAAAAGAGGTGTATCATACTTACCCAAATTCTAATGCTACTCCCCAGCCTTCTTTGAATCTCTTAACTTCTTCCTTTACTGTGCAATAACCCACAACATAACCCAATATGAGGATGACCCCTCCAAGATAAACACAGCATGTTCACATTATTAGTCATCTCAGCAGGGACTGTGATACTTGATAATAATTTTCATGTATTTTACCGCCACTGTATCTACTTCATTCCGATTCAAGATGTCCAATAAAAAGTCTGTCATTTGTGGCGTATGGAGCTGCTAACACTCGCTGTTAACAATATTACCATAGCATACCTCTCAACCTGTAAGCACAAGAAATCCGGACAAAGACAGAAATAATGGGGGACAAAGGTCTAAAAATAGGGGCAATTTTTAAATGCGGTTCTTATAGACTTAGAAAGTTAATAAAATGCTTTGCATTAGCATATGTTTTTTCTGCAGGATTTGAAGTCTGAAACTTATATGCTGTTATCACTGTTATCATTTCCCGACATCAGCCCTCAATAATGTACCAGAAAGCCACAAATATCATGAGGAACAGGCCAAAAATAAGAGGCAAAAATGTGGATATTCTATGAAGATCTGGACAGCTGAGAGGTATGTGTGATAATAAAACAATAAATACCATGTATCTGGTAATGTTAAAATTGATGGCCATAGTAAAAAAAGTCTTGAAAGAAATGGGCAACCTTACAGTTCAAAACACAAATATCTGTTGTTGAAAAAATGAGAAAGTAGTGGCCTGCCTTGTGACATAGAGGGATAAAACAGTGACTATGGCCCAGGGGACCTGGATTCTATTAGTGGTTATGACATCTGAGGCAGTTGCCAAGGGAGAATGGGCATGTCCCACCTGGGGGTAGTTCTGCACTAGGGCATGCATGATAGTTGAACTCAGATGGATGCTGAAGATACACAGAAAGGCACTGACTTCATGGAAACAATCCAGAGAATTGTCTAAATCACCATGGAAGTAGGGCAATACACCAGCTTGTCCTTTGCATGTCTATCCCTGGACAGTATGGGTGCTCTGGAGGAAGAAACTTATGGCGTAACAAAAAACCCTCCTTGGCAACATTATGAAGGTGTCCTTGGTTACCTCAGGTTTGGTAGGCACATTGAATGAGGGAAGGCTCTGGGAAATGGCTGATCATCAGCTATGGGGGGGGGGGTCAGAAATGAGCAAGCAGTACAATGACACTCACAGGGAACAATACGGTAGACACTGTTTATTACTGTTCATTGAGAGAACTTTCTCAGTGCTCAGCTATAAATGGTTATTAATTCACTATTGTCTTTCCTCATGGCTATTTTACTCCATATGAGTTCTGTAGCTCAATAAACTTCCTGATCCCTTGTGCCTTATATGATGTTAGAGATGGGTGGAGCCACAGAAGAACTGTTTGAAGTGTCCAATTAAAATGGTATACACCATTTGCCAGTTCTACATTCACTGAAGACATAGGATGTATTGAGCTCTTTCCTGGTAAACAATTAGAATGAAATACTTCAATTTCTCATTGTCAATGTATGACAGGCTTCTTAAACAGCATTCATTTTCTGTTGCTATAACTGCAGCAGATGTCACTGGGATTGAAATTATTTTCAGTATTTCCAGTTAATCCTGATGATGCCTCTTTGACACTTCCTTAATTGGTAAGTGATGAAAAGCAGTTTTCAGTAAATTACTCTAAGGAATCTTCATGGCAGAGTCATGGTTCACAAAGGCTTAATTTTTATTTTGCTATTTTATGAAAAATTTTTTTCTGGATATCTAAGATAGGTGGGGATGTTGGTTTGAAAGTGTATCTTCTGGATTTCAACAAAAGGTTACTTTTTCTTCACAATCATTTGCACAAAACCCGGTAGGGCTTGACAGCCACAAAGTAGAAAGAGGCACCCTTCTTAGGTTCATAGGTTCATAGGTAGGTGCTAGGCTATCTGCCCGAAGACATGTATAAGCCTAGCCAGAATGTGTCGGCTTTCACCACCCCCTTAGATTAGTTCCCTGTGCCTCTGTCCAGCAGAGCCATTGAAATGATCCCTGGGGTAAACTTTCTGTTTCCCATCCACTCATCAAGGGTTCTTTTGAAGAGGGTTAGCGAGGAGCTCTGCCTAATGTAGATTGTAATCTTGTTCTAGAGCATGGGAAGTCTCTGGGACAGGAATCTATCCCTCCAGCACATCCTATTTATTGTTGTGGTGAGGTTTAGATCCCTGGAGTGTGTGGCTCGAGGGGATATGGTTTTCTTTAGGTGGAGCATGTCCATCAATTCTAGGTCGGACATGGTCTTGTATGTCAGGCAGAGATCACCTCTGAGTAGGCGGTTTGCAACAGAGTGCAGCTGGAGTTTCTTCAGTCGAGCTAAATAGGGCATCTGCTTGAGGCCAGTGATCCTCTTGGTGAGGTACTTCTGTGGTCTTTTGAGTTGTTGCAGGTGTCTTGTAAGGTACATCCCAAATGGGCATTGTACTCTATGATGGGTCTGATGAGTGATGCGTAGAGGGGCCCAATGACCTCTTTTGATCTGGATGCAAACCCTTTTGTGATTAGGTGGGCCACATAGAAGGATTTTCTAACCACTTTGGCAATGTGATTATCAAAGGACTGTTTACTATCTACTTGGGTCCCCAGATCCCTTATTACGTCTTCCGTATTTAGGGGGCTACCACCTATGTAGTAGTTTGTGAGTACTTTGGTTTTTCCAAAGGGAATGACTATGCACTTTTTGACATTTAGCTTGAGGCCATGGTTTTAACACCAGGTATCTGTCTCAGTGAGACTCTTTTAGAGGATGTTCTTTACCAATCAACGGCTGCATTTCCCTATAGCAGCAGCTCAATATTTCAAAAATGACATATCCTAAAAATAATTCTGCTGCCTGACACTGTGTCAGGGTCCATTTGCCCATTATGTGACCCTAAAATAATCCAAGACATGACTGATGGCTTTAGAAAGATGCAGATACAGAAAATCAGTTGTAGTTCAGAAATACTTTCAATATAACCAAGTGAAGGTCATTACACTTTTGGAAAATCTCCTACTCCTCTGCCCATTTTACAAAAACTGTTATGCCCTGCTTTTGAGCTTTTCGAGCAGCCTGAAATTCTTGTACTTTGCTTTTTATGAAAGTGTTTTTTTCTGCCAATATTTCTATGGCTTCCCAGCTGGCATTTTCTGATTTAAGCTTTTCTGTCTTCTGTAAAATCCAGGAAATGTGTGCCATGACATTATTAATTTTACTATCCATAGAGTATTGCTGTGTCAGGCTGTCTAGGCCACTCATGTTGCTGTAATCAATCATATATCTGGCAGAGATCATACCTTCACTGTCATGAATAGTGATCATAATGCTTCATCTCAGAGTCTTAATTTTAAAAGAGCTATAACTATAGAGGGGCAAAGGAGGGTGTCTGTCCTGAATACACAATGTTAAGGGGCACTATCTGCACAGTGTCAGTAGGTCACTACAGTAGGTCATGTGTGCACTCACTGTTGATCAGAGCAAGTGCTGATACTAGGTTTTCCAGTAGTATCAGAAGTATTAAAAGAACTGAGATGTGCAGTGCTTTGTCAATGAACAAAGCAAAACTCAAAAGGGATATTATGTTGTAGAAGCATATTTAAAATACTCGTATCTACCAATCTTATCAATTTAGACAAAGTGAGGGAACTGCAACTTTACATTTATATATTTGTCACACTCCTTAGCACTCTTCTGGTCTAAGAATGTGTCAAGCCATCTCATCCTACATAACACATCTCAACCTCTTAGTACAATAATTATGACCAAAAGTAATGGGAGATCAAAGTTTGAAAAATAGCAACAGATTTTCAAAACTGCTCTTATAAACTTAGAATCTTACTAGAAAAATAGCTTTTGCATTCACATACACTTTCATAAAGAAAAAAAAAAAACAAAGTCTTAAACTCAACTGTACTTCATCATTTTGAGACTGTAGTCCAGAATGATTTGCCAGGGAAACACAATTTGTATAAGGAACAAGCCAAAAATAAGAGACAAGAATCTGGATATTTTGCACAATTTTGTATACTTAAGTGGTATGTACTTCGACCTCTACAATAATGCTAAATTCAGACACCACTTCAAAGCCCACTTTATCAATCAAGCAAATGCAAATGAATGATCTCAGGCCACATATCATATCCCTTACAATATACCCCACCATTCACTACAGGATGCTGTAATACTCATCTATTCCACCACTGAAAACTTCTATATTGTATATGTGTATAGTAATTTGAATAGATATTGTACTTTGCCTTTTTCCTCTCAAGCCTAAAGTAAAAATATGGAAATTTCTATCTGGAGCATAATAGTCCTCAAATTAATCTACTTTTATAGAAAGGTAAATCTATTCTGTGATAGTGTATAGAAAAACATAATACCCCCCCCCCACCACTGTGCTGCACTGGGAACAACAGAATACATTCAAAATAACCAAAATCCTGTGTGCAGGTAATTTCTGTTGAAATGCTTCTGCAGGTAGCATGCCATGTTTAATGGATGCACTTTATCAGGCAGATTTAAGGCATCAACATTGCCCCATTAGGGTCAGTAAAGGAGTTATTGGCCACTAAGTATCACAGTGATACTCCTTGTATGAAAGATTTATCTGCATAATGACTTAATGTGGTATAGAACCTCTATATCACCCAAAAACATTGCGATTCCAGCCACAATACATTACACTGTCTATTCTTATGCATTTTTATGTATAATTCAATAATTTAACATATACTAAATTCTGGTTTGCTTCAAACAAACTGAAAATAATCCAGTAATAAAGGTTAATATAGAAAATTTATAAGTCATCATTACTTGTAAAAATCCTGTGATGCAAACTGAAGTGCAATCTGACACAGTGCATCCAAGAGGTAATTCCACATAACTCCAAGGATTTTTTCTGAACTCCGTGTTATACATATGTGTGTGTTTGTATATTTATATATATATATATATATATATATATATATATATATATATATATATATAGGTCTACTTTGATTCACTGAAAACTCATTTCACTGAATTTCAATTCACCCTCAAAAAATCGCTGAAAGCTGAAATCACTGAAAACTCATTTCACTGAATATAAGTACTATTGGGCAAATAAAACGTATATGCTCTTTTCCCCAATGCAGTACTATTCTGGAGCTAGTATATACAGTTGTGGGGGGGCACAGCCCCCACATTGGGGAGCATTTATATTTATGAATCTCATTTCACTGCAAGCCAACAATATAAAACCAAAAGTTTTATGCCCCCACACCCACCTGATTATATATACTAACTCCAGGATTGCACTACAGTGGGTTAAAGGGCATACATGTTTTATTTGCCCAACAGTACTTACATTCAGTGAAATGTGATTCAGTGAAATGAGTTTTCAGTGATTTGAGCTTTCAGCGATTTGATGTGAGTGTTTTGAAATTCAGTGAAATGAGTTTTCAGTGACTCAAAGTAGACCTATATCTATCTATCTATCTATCTATATATATATATATATATATATATATATATATATATATATATATATATATATATATATATATATATATATATATATATATATATGTATATATATATATACACACACACACACACACACACACACACACACACACACACACACACACACACACACACACACACACACACACACACACACACATATATATAAGGACATTTGGTCTCATGACTAACTACACCAACACCTCCTTGATTAACACCATATTGTCAACAGAGACAGATGGCCGATAGATGTATGAAATTGACAGTCACTGGGTATGGGAATATTTCTTTTCCCCAGGGATTGTGCGATCTCAGAGTTAATACATATATATATATATACATATATATATATATATATATATATATCTATCTATATATATATATATATATATATATATATATATTAGCAGGGTGCTGTGGGGGCTGCACCACCACATGGGGGTGCAGGGAGGCTTACCCCCTGCAAAAACACTTTCCTTTGGTTTAGTCTTCTCCAGGGCAATTCCCAGAGCATTCACAGAACTTGTTGATGTTTGTTGTTTTGACATTTTCATGTCTATATTCTGGGTGCCAGTTATATCTCTCAGCTGTCCAGATTTTTGCCTTATATTTTTGGTCTGTTCCTCATAAAATTTGTGGTTTCCGGGCAAATCTTTGAAGACTGAAATCACTAAATATGACAGACATTTGAGTCTCAGACTTCATACCCTTCAGAAAATACATAATAATGCAAAAGCAGCTTTCTAACTTTATTGGTGCAATATTTAAATTCTGTCCCCAGTTTTGGGCCTTTGTCCCCCCATATTTTTTGACTTTGTCCATATTTATTGCACTGAAACATTTAAAGGTATGGTGCCAGTGTAGCTGGTCAATTAACCAACTGCTCTTCATGCACACACACACACACACACACACACACACACACACACACACACACACACACACACACACACACACACACACACACACACACACACACACACACACACACACACACACACACATATATATATGGTCTACCTGACAACACCGACACGCCAAAACGCCGACAACGAAATAACTGACACGACAAAACCAAAAGTTCAAAAACATGAAACTTCACATGCCCGACAAACCACAATCCCGATAATCAACAAAACAAATAACTTTCCCGAAAAACACACACACAACACAAGCACACCAAAAACCTTACAAACCTACACTAAACCTTGCATACACAACTATATATGCACTAAACTTATCCCAAACACTAACCCTAAGGTCCATCACTATCACACACTTACCTTACCCGCACCTTAACCTTAACTCACTTAATCCGTCCCTATCCTTTAAGTCCGTCACTATCGCACACTTACCTTACCCGCACCCTAACCCTAACTCACTTAACCCGCCCCTAAACCTAAAGTCCGTCACTATCACACACTTATCTCACCTGCACCCTACCCTAACGTCCGTCACTATCACACACTTACCTTACCCACACCCTGACCCTAACATCCGTCCCTATCACACACTTACCTTAACATGTCAGTGTTCTAAGCGTCGCGATTCTCAACTGTCAGTATTCTCTGTTGTCGATCTTCTGGTGTTGGTTATCTTGCTGTCAGTCATTTGCAGTTTTGGTTAATTCAGGTAGACCTATAGATATAGATATATATATATATATATATATATATATATATCACACACACACATATATATATATATATATATATATATATATATATATATATATATATATATATATAAATTATTTATTTATTTATTTATTTGCCATTTGTTAACCGGGTTAGTCTGGCTGAGCAGGTGCCCTTTTTCAGCAGAGACCTGAGGAAAAAATCTCCAAGTTACAATGTTTACAATTAGTAACAACAGTGAGCTATGAGTTCAGGGAAGAGTTAAGACAGGCACTGGGAGGCAATGAAGAGTTATCGAATAGCTGGGTAACTACAGCAGAGCTAGTAAGGGAGACTGCTAGGAAGGTGCTTGGTGTGACATCTGGACAGAGAAAGGAGGACAAGGAAACATGGAGGTGGAATGAGGAAGTACAGGAGAGTATACAGAGGAAGAGGCTGGCGAAGAAGATGTGGGATTGTCAAAGAGATGAAGAAAGTAGACATGAGTATAAGGAAATGAGGTGCATGGCAAAGAGACAGGTGATGAAGGCTAAGGATAAGGCAAATAGAGAGTTGTATGAGAGATTGGACACTAAAGAGGGAGAAAAGGACCTGTACCAATTGACTAGACAGAGGGACAGAGCTGGGAAAGATGTGCAGCAGGTAGGGTGATAAAGGACAGTGAGGGAAACATACTCACAAGTGAGAAGAGTGTGTTGAGTAGATGGAAAGAGTACTTTGAAGGGATGATGAATGAAGAGAATGAGAGAGAGAGAAGGTTGGATGATGTGGGGATAGTGAATCAGGAAGTGAAGCAGATTAGCAAGGAGGAAGTAAGGACAGCTATGAAGAGGATGAAGAATGGAAAGGCTGTTGGCCCAGATGACATACCAGTGGAAGCATGGAGGTGCATAGGAGAAATGGCAGTGGAATTTTTAACCAGATTGTTTAGTGAAATTTTGGAAAGTCAGAGGATGCCTGAGGAGTAGAGAAAAAGTGTTTTGGTACCTATCTTTAAGAATAAGGGTGATGTGCAGAGCTGCAGTAACTACAGAGGGATAAAACTCATCAGTCACAGCTTGAAGTTATGGGAAAGAGTAGTGGAAGCTAGGTTAAGAAGGGAGGTGATGATTACTGATCAGCAGTATGGTTTCATGCCAGGAAAGAGCACTACAGATGCAATATTTGCTCTGAGAGTGTTGTTGGAGAAATACAGAGAATGTCAGAAGGAGTTGCATTGTGTCTTTGTGGACTTAGAGAAAGCATATGACAGGGTGGCTAGAGAGGAGTTGTGGAATTGTATGAGGAAGTCGGGAGTGGTGGAGAAGTATGTAAGAGTGGTACAGGATATGTACAAGGGTAGTGTGACATTGGTGAGGACTGCAGTGGGCGTGACAGATACGTTTAAGGTGGAGGTGGGATTACATCAAGGATCAGCTCTGAGCCCTTTCTTATTTGCAGTGGTGATGGACAGGTTGACAGATGAGATTAGATAGGAGGCCCCGTGGACTATGATGTTTGCAGATGACATTGTGATATGTTGTGAGAGTAGGGACCAGGTTGAGGAGACCCTGGAGAGGTGGAGATATGCTTTAGAGAGGAGAGGAATGAAGGTCAGCAGGGCTAAAACTGAATATATGTGTATAAATGAGAGGGAGGGTAGAGGAATGGTGAGGATGCAGGGAGTAGAGTTGGTAAAGTTGGATGAGTTTAAGTACTTGGGATCAACAGTTCAGAGTAATAGTGTGTGTGGAAGAGAGGTGAAGAAGAGAGTACAGGCAGGGTGGAATGGGTGGACAAGAGTGTCAGGAGTGATTTGTGACAGGCGGGTACCAATAAGAGTGAAAGAGAAGGTCTACAAGAGGGTAGTGAGACCAGCTATGTTATATGGGTTGGAGATGGTAGCACTGATGAAAAGGCAGAGCTGGATGTGGCAGAGTTAAAGATATTAAGATTTGCACTGGGTGTGACTAGGATGGACAGGATTAGGAATCAGTATATTAGAGGGTCAGCTCAGGTTGCACAGTTTGGAGACAAAGCAAGAGAGGCGAGATTGCGTTGGTTTGGACATGTGCTGAGGAGGGATGCTGGGTATATTGGGAAAAGGATGGTAAGGTAGGAGCTGCTAGGTAAGAGGAAAAGAGGATGACCTAAGATGAGGTTTATGGATGTGGTGAGAGAGGACATGCAGGCGGTTGGTGTGAAAGAGCATGATGCAGAGGACAGGAAGAAATGAAAACAGATGATCCACTGTGGCGACCCCTAGCAGGAACAGCAGAAAGAAGATGATGATGATGATGATGATGAACAACAGTGAGTTACATATGTATAAAATGAAAAAAAAAATAAAGATTTAGACAAAAACAAAAAGTGAGAATATAGATTATGATGAAACATTCTTAAAAAGGTGCAATTAAAAATGTTACAATAACTTGTAGTTGTGATGTAGTTGAATGATAAGAATAGGTGAAAGAGGAAAGGAAGGACTAGCAGAAAGGCAGGTCTTAATTATAGGATAGAGACGAGTCTAGGAAAATTGTGGGGGAGGCAGGGTAAGTTCAGGAGAGGCATAGGTGAGCATTGTAAGATGAAATAGAAAATATTTAAGAAACTAGTTGCATAGATTACTGAAGAAGGAGGTAGAAAACATAGGAGTGGGGGGTAGGAGAGTGGAAAGAGAGGCAGTTCATAGATGGGAGAAGAGAATAGGGGAGGAAGATTATTTCAAGTAGGGTCTTTACAGGAGCAGTTCCGTAGGAAGTCCTTTAGGGCAAGTTTGAAGTTGAGTGAATTAAAGAGGGATCTGATGGAGAGAGGAAGCTTGCTCCAGGATGTGGAGACTGCATGGCTATAATGACTTTTACTTATGTTTTTTTTGGGTTTGGAAACTTGGAGTTGGTGTTGGTCAGAGCTACAGAGCTCACAGTTGGGGATGTAGGGGGAGACAAGAGTTGTTAAAGACGGACAAGCTAGGGGGTTGTAGCAAGATGGAGTGTGTCATGTGATGCTGAGGCAGAAGGAGATGGTTATGGAACTCTAGCCAGTTTAGTTTTTTTCGTGAGAGGCAATGGTGTGAGCGATATGGGAGATTTGTGGAAAATCTAGCAATTGTATTATAATTTGTTCAAGTTTGTTTAGGACATTTTTTTGGAGGTTGGAAAAAATAGGGGCAGCATAAAGTAAGGTAGGAAAGAGATAGGCCTGGGCAAGGGATACTCTGGATTCTTGTGTAAGTAAGTTTTTATTACTGTATAGCGATCCCATTTTCTGGTGGGTCTTTTTGATGCAGTTGTTGATATGGGTATCGAATTTTAGTTCATCATTTATGAGTAGGCCAAGTAGTTTAGTGTTTGGCTTGGTCAGAATAGTTGTATTGTTTAGGGATGAGATAGAGAAGGGAGATTTAAGGTGATGCAGAGGTTTGGGAAGGAAAATAAGTTTAGTTTTGTTGGGTTTGAGTAGGAGTTAATTAGTAGTGAGCCATCTTTCGACAGAGTGTAAAGTGTCTTGCGTGAGGGTATGTAGGTCAGTTAGATTGTCCTAGGTAAAGATGATTGTAGAGTCATCAGTGTATTGTATAAGTTTAGAGTTGGAGCAGGATTGGAAGATATCATTAGTAAAAATGTTAAATAGTAGGGGATCCAGGATGGAACCTTTTGGGACTCCAGTAAGAATGGGAAGGATTGAGGAAGCAGCTGACATCCATTTGACAGACTGAGCTCTATTTGATAGATATAAAGAGAACCAGTTAAGGGTAGAGGTGGAGAGGTTGAAGGAAGACAGCTTGGAGAGCAAGAGGTTATGTAAGACCATATTGAAAGCCTTAGAGAAGTCTAAGAAGAGGGAAGATACTAGTTTGTTGTTACTGAGAGAAGTGGAGATGGACTTAGTGAAGGACAGTAGAGCAGTAGTGGTACTATGATGTGGGCAGACCCCATGTTGGGTAGGAGTGAGAAGATTTTCTTGAATTATATGTGACATGAGTTGTTTGTGAATACACTTCTCTAGGGTGTTTGAGACAGAGGATAGGACAGCAATAGGCCTGACGTTTGAGGGGTTGGTAGAGTTACAGCCTTTGTGCAGGGGAATAATGTATGATTTTTTTCATATTTGAGGGACTAGGTTTTCCTGAATTGACCTGTTAATAACTATGGAGACTGGGAAGGCTATGGAGGGGGCTGCTATTTTGAGGTAAAGGGGAGGTAGGTTGTTTGCCAAAGGGGAGCAGGATTTAAGTTTAGAGAGTAGGGATCTGATAACGGTTGTGGGGATAGGCTTGATAGAGAATGTGGTGAAGTTGGAGAGGGGGGATGTTATGATTTCAGTTTGTGTTAGATTTGATTAGTTTCTGAATGGTGTTTATAAAGAAGGAGTTGAGGGAAGTAGCAGTTTCTAGAGGGGAGCAGTTTGGGGAGGGGTGTGGAGGGGAAGAATTACCTGGGTGTAAGTTTATTAATGGTACTCCAAAAGTTTTTGGAGTTGGAGTGGGGTTTTTTTGAGGGTCCATGTAAAAATTCTTCTTGTCAAGGGAGATTTGTTTTTTTTTATGGTGTTACGAAGTTCTCTATAGAGTTGGAGGCTGGATGAGTTCTGAGTTTGTTCCAGGTTTTCCATGCAGAGTCTCTTTTCTGCATGAAAAGGAGCATGGCTTTACTTATCCAAGATGCAAAGTTACTTCTAATGCAAACTTTTCTAGTAGGGTGTAAGGAGTTGAGAGTGTTAAGGAAGATGCTGTTGAATTTGAGGACAGCTTTTTTGAGGGGGAGGTGCTCTAGAAAGGACCAACTCATAGATAGATTGATTAAATAAAGCTTGGTTGGAGTTGGTTAGATTACCATAGTCCCTGTATAAGTAAGATTTGAAAGGGTGGGATAAGTGACAATTTATAGCGCTAGGGTGATGATCACTTAATGTGTCAGGGAGACTAGTGGGGTTATGATAATGGTCGGGGTGGGAGGTAAGTATCCAGTCTAGTGTGATGCTGGTATTGGATTGATGATTAATATGAGCTGGGGTGATAAGTTGGATTCATTTCATATAGGTTAATGCTGGAATTGGGGGAGATGGTGGTGAGAGATTTCCAGCTGCTATTGACATCATCAGTGATAATAGTTTTGTAGGTGATGGTTTGGGATATTCAGGCTAGAATGAGTTCTAGTGTAGGGATATTATTGCCGGGTGGTATATAGATAGAGATGATAGCAATCTTTTTGCGATTGTTTAGATTATAGTTAATGAATAATATCTCACCTGGGTGGAACCTACGGGCGAAGTATTATAGAGGATGGCGAGAGAGGTTTCCTGAATAGAGGATAGCTACCCTGCCACCTTTTATGAAGGCCTGTCTTAGCAGAATATGTTGTAGCCTGAAGGGAGGATTTCTTTGTTTGATATGTGAGGTTTTAGCCAGGTTTTGGAGATGGAGAGTATGTCTGGGGAGTATAATGATAGCCAGGAGTGGAGTTCAAGGAGTTTATTTATTGCATTACGAATGTTGAGGCCTAAGATTGTAAGGTGTTTAGCAGAAGAAGTGGGCCGAGGTGGGGTGGGAATTTGGGTGGTAGTGGAAGCAGGTGGGATGGGGGGGTCAGAGGAGTGGGTTTGTGGACCAGGGTTAGAAATAATATCTCCTGCAAGAAGTTGGGAAAGAATAGGGATGAAGGGGATAAACCTAAAGGGGCATAGTGGGAATAGTTTGATTTTAGTTTGGGGAGTTTGTGGAGTTTAGGGTATGGACTGTGTCTGAATAGGTGTAAGAAGTGATGAGAGAACAGAGAAGATAGTATATAGAAGGAGTGTGGTGAAGGATTGTTAGAGTGAAGATAAGGTAAGGTGGGACGAATGGATTGATCAGGAAGACGTCTGTGGTAGGATGTGGTTAGAGTGAGAAATATAAGTAATGGCAGTGAAATGAGAAGGTGTAGATGCATGGTGTACTATTAGGGAGTGGAGAGGAGGGTTTAAAAGGGAGTGTGAGGTTTAACAAAGAGAGAGGTGGCAGTAGAGTATTAGTTGAATAGGTAGGATGGAGGAAGACAGTATGAGAAATTGGAGGAGTGGGGGGAGGAGAAACAGTTGTGAAGCTGATGGAGGCAATTAGGAGGGAGTGTTAGTGAAACTGAGATAGAGGATTTGAGTGAGTGGAAGTGTGATGGGTGTGGTGGGGGATGTTGGGCGTGGTATGAACAGAATAAGAATAAATGTAATTGATGTGGGGGGTAGGGTAGAGGAGCGAAGTGAGCCCGAGCATTAGCGAGGGTGAATGAAGCGGGGCTACACCAGCAAGGGTGAGCGAGTTATATATGTATTTTATTTTATATATAAATACACACACACACACACACACACACACACACACACACATATATATATATATATATATATATATATATATATATATATATATATATATATATATATATATATATATATATATATATATATATATATATATAAAAGCCCGAATCCATTACCACCGAACACACTTTAACAAAAGCGCTTTCATCGAAAAAGCACTTTCGTTAAAATATGTTAAAAAAACACAAAATCTACTTGAATGTAGGGGGGCAAGTTCTCCTGTACCCCCCACACCCCCCTACTTTAATATTCTCACTCCGAGGTCATACTACAGTGGGGAAAAGGGAATTTTCCCTTACCGCACAGTAGCATGACCAGAGCAACAAGAATACTTACGCAAAAGTACTGCTTCAGTGAACAGTGAACAGCACTTTCACAAGTATTCTCACCAAATTGGGATTTGGTGAAAGATACAGTTGTGCATCTGTAAGGATCCCATATATATATATATATATATATATATATATATATATATATATATATATATATATACTGAAAATAACCTAATCATTAGAATAGTTATGACACTTAGAAAAAAGGTCAACAACACAACACTTACAATGCAATGTGTATGTGTCAAGAAATAACCTCAGGTAGACAACAAATGCTGGAGGTGTGATGGGGAATAAAAACATAAGTAGGAACATATTTTCTCGGAATGTAATGAGATGGTAAACTTTAGAGATCCCTGCAGAGTGCTCTGTTGGTCATGCTGGGTGAGCAAATTGGAGTAACTAGGGACATGATATTTTTCAGCTATGATACAGAATCGGAATTGCCTGCACATAGTAAGGCCTTGCTGAGTCTAATTATGATGGCTGCCAATAAAGCAATTACTAGAAAATAGAAATCAGAGTCTAAACCAGCTTTACTAGAAGTAGTGAAGATAATAACAGAGATTAAACAACTGGAACCAGGATCTTTAGAAAAGGGTAGAAGCAAATTACATAGGAAAAAATGGAAAATGTGGGGTCAGTACATGCAGAGGAGGAACGAAGTTTGAAAGAAGGCAGGATTTGAATGAGATATGTAATGGCTGACTGACAACGACTGGATATATTAAAAATGATGTATAATGTTTTCAAAAAATAAATAACTTTGGAGCACGCAAAACTGGTGAATGGGCATATTCCCCAACCCCAGTTCATATCTCTCAACTGCACAGATTTTTTGCGGAATGTACAAATTTGTGCCCTAAATTTTTGGTCTATTTTCATAAAATTGTGGTTTTCTGGCAACTCATTAAAGACTGAAGTCAGAAAATAATAACAGACATTTGAGTATCAGACTTCATGCCATTCAGAAAATTCATGCTAATGCAAAACCTGTTAATCTATCAACTTTCAGTTTCATAGGAGCAATATTTAAAAATTGTTTATTTATTTTATTTTATTTCCAGTTTGATTACCAGGGAAGTCCACTGGGCCCAGGGAGACCATTTTCAGTGGAGGCCCGGGAAGAAAAGCTCCATGAAACAGATTACAGTAAAGATAGCAGTCCAATAAAAATAAAAGTACAAGTACAAATACAAATACATATCAAATAATACAAAGCATGAGCAATATTGTCCATAGTGGAAAAATATTGTACAGATACATTTTGACAAATTCACACAGTTAAAGTCAAAAGTCAAAAGCTATTTATAAATATTAGAGTGTGAGAGATTGTATATGAATTAGCTATACAAGGTTATAGCCAGCTATGAGGTGGTTAGGAACTTATGAGGATATCCTCGCAGGGGCTTTTGTTAAAGAGTTCTAGGGAAGGAGAATACAGTTACATTTCCATTTGGAGGAGAGGTAGATGTAAAACTGAGTTTTGAAGTTGTTTGACATTGTCCTTAGTGTGGAAGGAGAGAGTTCCATTTCTTACCCAAGACGAAGAAGAGGAGAAGTTGTTAAGCAGGATGTTTAGGTTTGTGGACAGTAATTAAGTTTTGGTGTTCAGATCCGAGAGTTCTATTTGGGGTGTATGGGGGAAGGATGTTAGAGCGGGGAATTTGGTTGGATTAAATATTAGTCTATGTGCTGTAGTGAGCTGCAGAAAGTCCAGGTAATTTGTGAATTCTAATGAGTTGAGGGATTGGAGGGTAACACAGTGATGAGTGGAATGTTTGGCTTTGGTGGCAAATTTAGAAATTTTGTTATAACAGCTTTCAAGTTTGGAAGTGATGGAAGAGGACAGGTTAGTTAGTAGCGGGGCAACGTACAGAAGGGAGGGAAGGAGGTAAGAGGAGGACAGAGTATGCCTGGTAGAAGTAGTGAGGAACTGGTTGTTCCTGTATAGCATACCTAGTTTTTAGTGGGTTTTCTTTATATTGTGCTGAATATGGATGTCGAACTTGAGATGTTTGCCTATAGTTACACCAAGTAGTTTGGCAGAGGGAACAACTTCGATCTGAGAGTTGCTTTGGCTAAGAACTTGGAAGGCGTTTCTACCAAAAGAGAAAGATTTTGAAAGTGTAAATAGTATTTTAGATTTGTTAGCATTGAGAGAAAGGTGATTTTGGCACATCCAGATCTCAGTAGTTGAGATGGCAGTCTGAGGTTTAGATAGGAGTTCAGGGAGGTTAGAGGCAGAGCAGACAAGTCTAGAGTCATCTGCATATTGGATGACTTTGACATTAGGGATAGTAGAGTGAAAGTTATTGATAGAGATATTAAACAGCATTGGTCCAAGAATGGACCCCTGTGGTACTCCGGTACTCCGGTAGGGGTGGGTAAGAAAGGTGAGGGCCTACCCTATGGGGGGAAACCATAAAAGGGGTAGAGGGGAAAGAAACCCTGTTATGTTTAATCATGGCAGACAGTATGTGGACCACTATAATGGGTTGAAACATGGTGGTGCAACACATTATGAAGCCCAATTTGGTGAAAATGACAATGGTAATAATGTCCCTTTAGGGATGGATGGTCTGAGGAGGTCCGAAATGATTCGGAACTTAAAGTCCCAACCATCCTATGCAGAAGTTACGAGGAATTATCCCTGAAACTGAGGGAGACAGTACCGCAGATAGACCATGGACTATTTTGGAACAATGGGTGTGGTGATGACACCTTTCAGTTTTTAGATTTAAATTCAGTTGTAGAAGTAGATGGGTCACTTGACCTAGTAGAGGAAGCTTGTCATAGTATTGTCAAAAAAGATTTTGTGTACAATACTGTGGTTACGAAAGATAACTTTCATATCTACAATTACATGGATTTGAAGGTGGGTGACAATTTCTTTTCCCTTTTTAAAAATAGTTTTACCTTTGTACCGAGCAAGGGAGGACATGTAGCCAATATGATTCTAGATATTAAACTATTCATGAGAAAACTAAATTTAAAACATTTGTACCATAATCAGCCCCTAGGTCAGCATACTAATGTACTAGTTAGAAGGAGCACTTTTAACCCTCCCCTTAATCAAGAATTACTTAATTTTGAAACTCTTGTCATTATTGAACTAAGAAAGGATTTCAATAAACATAGACGGTTTAGAAACAACCTAACCACAGAAGAAAAAAGGGTGCTAACAGAATTGACTAATACAGTTAATTTGAGTGTGATGAAACCTGATAAGGGGGATGGGGTGGTGTGGATGGATAATATGGACTATGTTACCAAAATATCAGAGATCCTGAATACAGACAACAGGTATGGTGTGGTATCCAGGAATGAGCTGAATATAGCGTACATGAAGATTGACTGGATCTTAGATGATAATTTAACCCAAGGCTTGATAAATGAATAACTCCATCATTTTGTAAAGGTTACTAAGCCATTTATACCAAGTATGTTTGAGATCCCTAAGGTCCAAAAAGACGTTGAACCCCCCCCCCCCCGCCTTAGACCTATTGTCACTTCAGAGGGCTCAAAAACTCAACCTCTAGGAATACTTGTGGATACAAAACTAAAACCTTACCAACAAAAATATTCACACATTCTCATAGACTCCTGGGAATTTTTACAAAAGATTGGAAATTTAGAGTTTGAAGCTGAATTTATTTTTGTGACGGTGGACATCAATGATTTATTTTCTTTTATTCCACACAGCAAAGGCCTAGAATGGTTTGAACACATGCTAATTGAATTTGGATTTCTATCAGTAGCTGACTTTAGGTTGGTACTTGAAAATATGGAAGTGGTGCTTAAAAATAATTTCTTGATTTTTCAAAGGGAGTTATATCAGCGACTTGATGGGGTTGCCATGGGCTCGTCCTGTGCTCCTATATTTGCCAACATTGTTATGTTGTATTGGGAAATTCACTATGTAGTTGGTTCCATGTACAAAGTCTATATTTCTAGGTATTTTTGTTTTTTGGATGACATTTTTATTGTGTAGAGGGGACCTTTTGAGTTTCATTCCCACTTTTATTGAATTTCTGAATTCCACTACAGAATTCTTAATATTTACCGATGAGATAGGATTGAACAAAATCAATTATTTGGATGTTTGTATAGGAAAAGATTTGGAAAACAAAACATTTACATCCAAGGTTTATAGAAAAAAGTGTTTCTCTAATTCTTATCTGCATTACCAGAGTAACCACCCCTATTTTCAGAAACATAATATAGTCAAGGGACAAATAGTAAGAGTTGCCAGGATGACATCCAGTAAGAAGGACTTTATTCAGAAGTTGGAGTATGTCCATTTTCTTTTTTTTAGAAAGAGGGTATCCAGATGAACTGATTAGACCTATTAAGGAAAACATGTCACAGGGATGGGGTAATATATATACACCCCTTCTCTATGGTGAACCTTTACCGAACAAATAGGGTTATACATCTAGTGCATTACTTGTTACACCATATTTGGTAATGACTTATGATCAGGATACCTGTTGGATTAAGAAAACTATAAACAGAGTATGGAGCATGTTGCAAAGAATGCCCAGTAGGTTGGACATTTTTAACAAACATTTGAAGTATAGTTTCAAGAGGAACTACAGTCTTAAGGAATTATTGGAAAAGAAGAAGGGTAGTACTGCTAATGTGACTATGGCAAGAATGGGGACACATAAGTGTGGAAGATGTTCCCAATGTACTTTTATGGCCAATTGTAAAACTTTAGAAATTCCCAGTATACCCTTTAAGTTAAATGCCATGACATATAGTAGTTTGCTATTCAAAAGGTATTGTGTACCTGGCATACTGTAAATTTTGCTGGGCATACTACATTGGCAAGACCAAATGTAATTTGAGACAACGTGTGTACGAACATATGTACGACATTAATAGGAAGAGAGAAACTAATGCCCTGTTCTGACACTTTACGAGTTGTAGCCAAGCAGACTTCAACTTTTGGGTTCTGGAAAAGGTGGTTTCTAGTGATAGAGGTGGGGACTGGGAGAATAGATTGGAGTACAGAGGGATGATATGGCAGTTGAGGTTAGATGGCTGTACTCCACCTGGTATGAATGATCATATATCACTTCTCCCTACATTAAAGTTGAAGGCGTGAAAGCTCAAAAGGGCTAAAAATTAAAATTTAAAATTAAAAATCAAACAATAAAGTAACTGTTCTGTAATGCATATACACACACATATATATATATATATATATATATATATATATATATATATATATATATATATATGTATACTCACACTATTGTGGATACTATTGGTGATTTTTAATATTATTTATTATTATTACATATTATATACATATTTTCAATGTAGGTAATTTAAAAAGTGCACTCAACAATCAATTATTTTTAATAACTGTTATTTATTTAAGCAATAACCCACACCTGGGTGTGGGTAATGCTGGATTTACCCACAGTTGGTGTGGTTTGGTCATGAGGGTGAAGCCCAAGTGGCCAAACAAAGACAACCCTGGGTAAATCCAGCATTACCCACACCCAGAAGTGGGTTATTGCTATTATACAATGACATTATTTAAGAAAAAAATGCTTACTTTTCTTAAATAATGGCATTGTATAATGCCTCCATGCTGCTCTTCCGCAGCTGACTGGTATTCTGTGGCAGTTCTGATGTACTGTGCATGCGTATGCTTACGCAGTACATCAGAGCTGTGTGTGGAAGCAACAGAGAAAGCAAGATCTCTGTTGCTTTTTAGAAAGTGTCTCACTATATTAAAGGAGTTTAACATAACGAGACAGCTTTTAAAAAAGCAACGGAGATCTTCCTTTCTCCATTGCTTTTTTTAAAGCTGCCTCTCTTTGTTAAACTCCTTTAACATAGCGAGACACTTTTTAAAAAACAACGAAGATCTTGCATTCGCTGTTGCTGTAACAAAAAAAAAAAAAAAGACTTACCTTTTTCCATTAGTATAAGTCTGGTTTACAACATGCACGCTGACCAATTAGCGTGCATGTTTGGGAATATTAATGGGGGGGTCGTTGTATAATATGTTTTATCCAATTTATTTACATTGTTATAGTTATACAAGTTTTTATAGGTGTTTTTTCATGAATTGTCTTTTAATGGATGGTCTTTTTGAGTGTCTTTGTAGGAGCAGTTTTTTTATGCTTTTACATGCTTTTTTATGTCTTTTATATTTTTATGTATAAGCCTTTTACAACTAAAAGCTTAACAATTAATTTATGTACTATGCAGTTGTCTAACAATAATAATGATATATATGTCTTTAAAATATAGTTCCTGACATAATTTGCATAGACTATTGAACTAATTAACTTTATATCTATTTGGGAGGCATGGTGCTGTTTTATAAAGTGGTGCACTGAGGGGTTTCTTTGATTCTGATTAAGTCTTCTGTAAGAAGATGAACGTGTTTAATCTCATTGTGTAACATTACTGGATTTTATCGTGTGTTTGGCGATATTAAAGATTTATGTTCTACAACTTTATTTGAGCCAGTGGTTCTTTTGTGATACTGTTGTGTACTTGTGTTGAGGAGGGGCAGCCGTTATTGGAGTTCTGTGTGCCAGGATTGTGTTTATTCAGTTGCCAGACCAGCATTCATTTGTTTTGAGGTGCCTTTTTTCCATTTTACAGCCAGAGATCTATCTGACAGATAGCTTGAGAACCAGGAAAGAGTATTTTGAGAGAGATGTAGGTTTGAGAGGTGACTTAGAAGGTGCTTATGGGAAACTATCAAATGCTTTAGAGAGATCTCGGAGCACTGTGGATACTAAGTTCCCACAATCTTGGGCTTTATTGACAGTTTCTAAGAATGAGAGTAGAGCTGTTATGGTGCTTTGCCCTGGTCAGAAGCCATGTTGGATAGGGGTAAGAAGTTGTTTTTTAGTCACAGAAGGCATAAGTTGGAGGCGGATGCATTTTTCTAGGATTTTGAAGATTGGAGAGAGAAGAGCTATAGGGCAGAAGTTTGAAATGTTAGTGTTTTTGCCTCATTTGTGGAGAGGAATAATAAAGGATGAATGCCAGATTTTAGGGACATAGGATTCCTTTATGGATCTGTTAATTAGGCTACTAATTGGGAGAGCTATACCATCAGCAGCAGACTTGAGAAAGGAAGAGGGGATATTGTCAGGTGCATTGGAGCATGGTTTAAGTTTGGATAGAAGTCTTTTTATGTAACTAGTGGAAACAGGTTTAAGCTCAAACATAGGGGGGAAATTATTCGGGGACTTAGATGAGGTGGAATGTAGGAGAGATGAGTCATTGCTGGGAAAAGTTTTTGTTAGGTCAGACATTGACTCTATAAAGAAAGAGTTGAATAGTGAGGCTAATTCGAGGTCAGATTTACTTTGGTCTGGACACTGGTTATTTTTGGAGCCTGGGTTGAGGAATGAGTTTATGGAGTTCCAAAAAAGCCTAGTGTTTTGGGGATGGTTGGACTGGAGCTTAGTGTAGTAGGATTTTTTGTCTTTAAAGATTTGTTTTTTTGCAAAGTTACAGAGCTGTGTATATTGGAGAAGGGTTTTTGGAAGTTTATTCTTTTGGTAAAGCTTCCAGCATTTGTCTCTTTGATGCATAATTTGCTTTGTTTCTTTGGTTAGCCAAGAGGCAGTTATAGTTTTTATTCTTTTTTTACTAGGTGGAGCTAAGGAATTTAGAGCATCTAGTAAAGTAGAATTAAAGTGGTCTATGGCTTTATCGAGTGGAAGGATTTTTAGAATGTTCCAATTCATTTGTTTGAGATAGTTAGAGAAGGTTTTGAGGTCAAATTTACTAAGGTTGCGGGTCTGAATATATTGATGTTGGTGTGGATGGGATGTGGTTGCACAGTAAATGAATGCTGGGAGGTGGTCACTAATAGAGTCAGGGATTGTGCCAGAGTTGGTAATTTTATTTGGATGGGTGACTAAGATTCAGTCTAGAGTGGATCCTGGGGGATTTGTTTTATTGGGTCTGGTGATGGAGTGGGTTACTTGAGTAAAGTTAAAGAGGTTACTGGACAGGGAGGGTATGGGACTGTTGATTTTATTCCAATCGATGTTTACATCATCTAGTATGTAAGTTTCAAGGTTAATTTCAGCTGAGGCCCATTGGAGTATGTCTTCAAGGGTTGAGACGTTATTTCTGTGTGAGATATAAAGAGTGATAAACAAAAAAAGTGAAGCAGAAGCACCTAAATTGTAACTAGAATCCACCTCGTAGGTCCTTCAGAAAACGGAAAATATGAGGTTTGTTTAAAAAAAAAAGTTTTAATGCACAATCCACAAACTGCATAAACACATAAACGCACTTGTAGCACCAGCGTTTTCGTCTCTCCTCATAAAGACTTCATCAGATGACCTAGAATAAAATTATACCCTTTATATAGTCCCTCAAATATATGAATAAACCAATCACATTATATAATGAAAAATTTAAAAAAAAATCACTTTCTTTAAGAAAACAGCATTGTATAAAACCTTAAATTATATAGAGAAATAAAGACTTACTTAATAACATACTATTACATAAATTAAGTAGATACTTTCCTTATAATATAAAAATATAAAAATATTAATAAAAGCAATTTAACTTAATCAGGTGATGTAGAAAACAACATTATTGCACCATCTAGTGGCTTTATTAGGAGCCGTGTCTTAAATGAAAATTAAAATTTGGCAGATCTCAGTTTTAATAATGGAACAATATATATAAAATCATTTAAACCAGGGGGGCTTAATGCTTCCAGGGTTACTTGCTACCAAAGTTCCCTGAACTCTATTCTCTCCTCCCATAGTCCTCCCTGATTTCTTTTGGTATTTGTTCCAAGACTAAAAAAATGAAGTTAGCTTTTAAACAAACGTCCGTGTGTTTATATAAAGCATTGGTCTCCTTTTTGTTCAAAATGTCATATTTATGTTTATAAATCCTTCTCTTGAATCTACGTTCGGTTTTACCTACATAGAAGGATCTGCACTCAACACACAAAGCAAGATATACTAACCCCATGTCTTCACAATTAAAGCACCCAGGGCTGCATACCCACCTATTCCTAGCCTCAATAAAAAGTTTGTCAGTGTTAGCTAAACTTGCACATTGGGAACAATGGCTGCATTTGTAAGTCCCCACTCTCCTACTGTTCCCTGCCTTATTTTTATCACCATGTTCAAGAATGCTTTTCAAACTAGATGAGTTCTTGTACACAAATTTCAGAGGGTTATTGGGAAGCTTTTCCAAGTCTGAAATGGTTACAAATCTTTCCCATTCAGATTTAATAATTCTCTTTGTTGCTCCATTAAGAGCATTGTACTCTAATACCATTGCTCCATTGTAATTAACATCATGTTCTTCCCCTGCATCGTTGTGCATTATTTCATTCTGTCCTAGAATGGGTCTAAATTTGGTAGATCTCCCAGCCATTACTTCTACCTCAACCCCTTCCACAAGATCCAGTGGGTAACCCCTTTCTAAGAATTTTTTTTTTTAACAATCCACATTCTTTACTAAAATCATAACTTGAAGTAGTAATTCAGCTAGCATGGACATACTGACCCTTAACTATGTTCCTTTTGCAATGTGGGGGATGTGCACTTCTACAATGAAGAAATGAATTACAAAAGGTAGGCTTTCTAAACATCCTGGACTCAAATTTACCATCTGGTCTGCCTTATATATTTCCACATCTAAATATTGCAAACAGTCCCTGGATAGTGTGTAAGTGAATTCCAAAAAATTTGTGGTATTCTTCATATAAACCAATAATTCATCAAATAACTCTCCAGTTCCTTTCCAAAAAAATACTATGTCATCTAAAAACCTCTTATAGACTGTCCAATTAGTAGCAAACTCGAAATTTAATATATATTTTTCCTCCCACTTAGCTAGAACAAGGTTGATATATGTTGGGGCACAAGCTGGCCACATTGCCACACCTTATATTTGCTGGTAAAATTCACCTTTGAAAAAATGAAATTGTATTTTAAAACCAATTCCATTAAACTAATACAAACTAGCTTCTCATTGTGGGTCAAATCAGTATCTTCAAATAAAATTTCTTCAAATAAATCCATTCCTTCCCAGTAGGGAATGCTTGAAAATAAATCTTTTACGTCTATAGTAATGAAGGTTAATTCATCATGAAACAATTCTGGGGTAATTTCCTTCAAAAAGTCCCAAGAATCTTTTAAAATGGCTTTTCTTTTGACCCATAACTGTTTAAGTTTATTATCTACATATTTAGCCAGATGGAGCGTCTTAAATCCTTCTGCCAACACTATAGGCCTTAAGGGGGATCTTTCTCATTCTTCTGTGTCTTGGGTATTCCAAATATGGATGGCACTCTTGGTTTGTCTACCCTTAAAAATCTAAGTGTTTTTTCATCAATTAGGCCTTCCATATACAGATCTTCCAAAACATTGTCTATCCCTTTATAGGCTATATTAACCTCATTATTAGACACATTAGAATAAGTCACTTCATCTATCAAAATATGATTCATTTTACTTTCATAGGTTATATTATCCATTATTACTACACCTCTCCCTTTATCCGGCTTCATAACTCGTATGTCGGGGTTAGCTTGTAATTCCTTAAGTATAGTATTCTCTTTACTAAGTAGATTGTGTCTATATTTGATTTTACTATATTCCCTTCTTAACTCTTTTTCAATAACCCTCTCCAAATTCCTTAGCTGGGGGTGCAATGGTGGGTTGTATGTATTCTTTCGCCTCAACCCCTTTTCAGACTCACTTGAAATTGTAGGTAAAACCAAGCCCGGGTTTACTTTTCTAATGAACATTTTTATGTCCATTAATGTTTTTGTGAGGTCACCCTTCCTATAAGGAATGAATTTTAGTCCCCTGGATAATAAACTAAAATGTTCTTTATTAAGTATTTCATTGCTAAAATTGTAAATACAAAAAACATCTGATAAATATTTGTTACCATCTACCTGTATTTCGTCATGTTTGGTTTGTGTGTGGGGTATACCATCACTCCTTAGTATCTCCCCCTCTGGTAAATATGTGACTGTTGGTACTCATTCTTTTTCATGAGTCTTTCAGACCTACGTAGTGGTGGGTACTCATCCCCATGGTCATAGTCCCCCATTTCAATATCCCCATCATCACCTATATAGTTTTGATTCTCTTCATTAACTTCATTCGTCTGTTTGTTAAAATGAAAACCATCATCTTGTCTATAGTTTCTTGGCTTTGGATAGCATGTGTTGTTTTCATACTCCTTACAATCACGCTTAAGCTTTCTTATCTTTCTTTGTACAATCTCATCACATTTCTTGTCAATGTCATTTCTTATATTAAAATACCTCTCATTCTCTTCTTTAATAGTGAATACTAGGTCATCGTTAATACACTGGTCCAATACATCAATTTCCTTATGTATTTCATCTTTGTTCCTAATATTTTCTTTTAAAATAGTTTTTAAAATTTCTATGCCACAGTTATTAAAAACTTTTGCAATTCTTTATGAAATAAATGCCAACATGAACACTGTTTGGATATTTCCATACATGTAAGCCCTTAACTACAATTCTCTTTGCAACACATTCTCCCAAATAACTATTTTCAATATCCAAAGTTCTGTACCTCAACATTAGTTTTGACATACTGTTTAATTTCACATTAAAGGAATCATTAACAATGGGTTGCACATTTACATTCTTATTCATTTTAAAAGAATATTTCATTTGCAGCCGGTCTCTAGTTTCTTTTACGTTTCTGTTAAAGTTTGTACCTGTCATTCTTTCTTTCCCAGGCTGCTGACATTGCCCAGGTGTAATTTGCAATGAATCACCATTCGCAGGAATTTCTACATTGTCCGCTCCCCTTAGAACCCCAGAAGTTTGCTCAGCATTAAAAATTAACTCCAAAACGCCTTCTCGGCTGCTCGTTTCTTTCCGTACACCAAGTAAACCACCTCCACCATTTTTCTCAAGCAATCTCGGCTGCTTACTACTTCCTCCTTCAGGTGGGCATTGCTTAAGGACATTTGTACAAAGTGAAGCCATGGATTGCCTCAACGGCATCAAGAAGTCAATCAATTCAGTCAATTGGCCTATCAGCTTTCGCGTCTGGCCCACCTCGTCCTGCCCCCTTGCTTCCTCGGGCAGATTCACTTTCTCCATCTCCTTTCTTCACAAAAACAACCAATAAACAAAAAAAGTGAAGCAGAAGCACCTAAATTGTAACTAGAATCCACCTTGTAGGTCCTTCAGAAAACGGAAAATGCGAGGTTTGTTTAAAAAAAAAAAAGTTTTAAAGCACAATCCACAAACTGCATAAACACATAAACGCACTTGTAGCACCAGCATTTTCATCTCTCCTCATAAAGACTTCATCAGATGACCTAGATTAAAATTATACCCTTTATATAGTCCCTCAAATATATGATTAAACCAATCACATTATATAATGAAAATATTTAAAAAATCACTTTCTTTAGGAAAACAGCGTTGTATAAAACCTTAAATTACATAGAGAAATAAACACTTACTTAAAAACATACTATTACATAAATACTTTAAAATTTAATAGATACTTTCCTTATAATATAAAAATATAAAATATTAATAAAAGCAATTTAACTTAATCAGGTGATGTAGAAAACAACATTATTGCACCATCTTGTGGCTTTATTAGGAACTGTGTCTTAAATGATAATTATAATTTGGCAGATCTCAGTTTTAATAATGGAACAATAGAAATAAAATCATTTAAACCAGGGGGGCTTGATGCTTCCAGGGTTACTTGCCACCAAAGTTCCCTGAACTCTATTCTCTCCTCCCATAGTCTACCCCTGATTTCTTTTGGTATTTGTTCCAAGAATAAAAAAATAAAGTTAGCTTTTAAACAAACTTTCATGTGTTTATCTAAAGCATTGGTCTCCTTTTTGTTCAATATGTCATATTTATGTTCATAAATGCTTCTGTTGAGTCTACGTTCAGTTTTACCTACATAGAAGGATCTGCATTCAGCACACAAAGCAAGATATACTAACCCCATGTCTTCACAATTAAAGTATCCAGGGCTGCATATCCATCTATTCCTAACCTCAATAAAAAGTTTGTCAGTGTTAGCTATACTTGCACATTGGGAACAATGGCCCCATTTGCAAGTCCCCACTCTCGTCCTGTTCCCTGCCTTATTTTTACCACCATGTTCAAGAATGCTTTTCAAACTAGATGAGTTCTTGTATACAAATTTCAGAGGATTATTGGGAAGCTTTTCCAAGTCTGAAATGGTTACAAACGTTTTCCATTCAGATTTAATAATTCTCTTTGTTGCTCCATTAAGAGCATTGTACTCTAATACCATAGCTCCATTGTAATTAACATCATGTTCTTCCCTGCATCATTGTGCATTATTTCATTCTGTCCTAGAATGGGTCTAAATTTGGTAGATCTCCCAGCCATTACTTCTACCTCAACCCCCTCCACCAGGTCCAGTGGATAACCCCTTTCCAAGAATTTTTTTTTACAATCCACATTCTTTGTTAAAATCATAACTTGAAGTAGTCATTTGGCTACCATGGACATACTGACCCTTAACTATGTTCCTTTTGCAATGTGGGGGATGTGCACTTCTATAATGAAGAAATGAGTTACAAAGGGTAGGCTTTCTAAACATCCTGGACTCAAATTTACCGTCTGCCTTATATATTTCCACTTCTAAATATTGCAAACAGTCCCTGGATAGTCTGCAAGTGAATTCCAAAAAAATAATGGTATTCTTCATATAAACCAAGAATTCATCAAATAACTCTCCAGTCCCTTTCCAAAAAATTACTGTGTCCTATAAAAACCTCTTATAGACTGTTCAATTAGTAGCAAACTCAGAATTTAATATATATTTTTCCTACCCACTTAGCTAGAGCAAGGTTGGCATATGTTGCAGCACAAGCTGCCCCCTTTGCCACACCTTGTATTTGCTGGTAAAATTCACCTTTGAAAAAAAATGAAATTGTATTTTAAAACCAATTCCGTTAAACTAATACAAACTAGCTTCTCATTGTGGGTCAAATCAGTATCTTCAAATAACATTTATTCAAATAAATCCATTCCTTACTGGTAGGGAATGCTTGAAAATAAATCTTTTACGTCTATAGTAATGAAGGTTAATTCATCATGAAACAATTCTGGTGTAATTTCCTTCAAAAAGTCCCAAGAATCTTTTAAAATGGCCTTTCTTTTGACCCATAACTGTTTAAGTTTATTATCTGCATATTTAGCCAGAGGGAGTATCTTAGATCCTTCTGCCAACACTATAGGCCTTAAGGGGGGATCTTTCTCATTCTTCTGTGTCTTGGGTATTCCGAATATGGATGGCACTCTTGGTTTGTCTACCCTTAAAAATCTAAGTGTTTTTTCATCAACTAGACCTTCCATATACAGATCTTCCCAACCATTGTCTATCCTTTTATAGGCTATATTAACCTCATTATTAGACACACTAGAATAAGTCACTTCATCCATCAAAATATGATTCATTTTACCTTCATAGGTTATATTATCCATTATTACTACACCTCTCCCTTTATCCGGCTTCATAACTCGTATGTCGGGGTTAGCTTGTAATTCCTTAAGTATAGTATTCTCTTTACTAAGTAGATTGTGTCTATATTTGATTTTACTATATTCCCTTCTTAACTCTTTTTCAATAACCCTCTCCAAATTCCTTAGCTGGGGGTGCAATGGTGGGTTGTATGTACTCTTTCACCTCAACCCCTTTTCAGACTCACTTGAAATTGTAGGTAAAACCAAGCCCGGGTTTACTTTTCTAATGAACATTTTTATGTCCATTAATGTTTTTGTGAGGTCACCCTTCCTATAAGGAATGAAGTTTAGTCCACTGGATAATAAACTAAAATGTTCTTTATTAAGTATTTCATTGCTAAAATTGTAAATACAAAAAACATCTGATAAATATTTGTTACCATCTACCTGTATTTCGTCATGTTTGGTTTGTGTGTGGGGTATACCATCACTCCTTAGTATCTCCCCCTCTGGTAAATATGTGACTGTTGGTACTCATTCTTTTTCATGAGTCTCTCAGACCTTCGCAATGGTGGGTAGTCGTCCCCATGGTCATAGTCCCCCATTTCAATATCCCCATCATCACCTGTATAGTTTTGATTCTCTTCATTAACTTCATTCGTCTGCTTGTTAAAATGAAAACCATCATCTTGCCTATAGTTTCTTGGCTTTGGATAGCATGTGTTGTTTTTATACTCCTTACAATCACGCTTAAGCTTTCTTATCTTTCTTTGTACAATCTCATCACATTTCTTATCAATGTCATTTCTTATATTAAAATACCTCTCATTCTCTTCTTTAATAGTGAATACTAGGTCATCGTTAATACACTGGTCCAATACCTCAGTTTCCTTGTGTATTTCATCTTTGTTCCTAATATTTTCTTTTATAATCGTTTTTAAAATTTCTATGCCACAGTTTTTAAAAACTTCTAGCAATTCTTTATGAAATAAAGTGCCAACATTGTATTTTTCCATACATGTAAACCTTTAGGTACAATTCCCTTTGCAACACATTCTCCCAAATAACTATTTTCAATATCCAAAGTTCTGTACCTCAACATTAGTTTTGACATATTGTTTAATTTTACTTTAAAGGAATCACAATGGGTTGCACATTTACATTCTCATTCATTTTAAAAGAATATTTATAAAGAGTGATGATACAAAGGCTTTTGTGATTATTCACTTTTAATAGACCGTTAGTTCTGCACTGGAGAATTTAGGAACGGGGTTTGGTAGGGGAATTAAGGTAAGTAAAATGGAATAGATTAATGCAACACCTCTGCCTTTTTTCTTTGGGTGGTCACATCTAAGAGTGTGAAATCCAGAGGGTAGGATTTCAGAGTTAGAGATGTGGGGTTTGAGCATGCAATGTCAGGTTAGTTATGACTTAGCCATGCTTGAAACTGATGTGCTTTGTTATTGAGACTCTGGGCACTGAGTGTGAAAACATAAAAATAAATATAAAAAATAAGACCGGACCACCAATGTCAGTCACTTCATGTTATTGTAGAACCAAATAACTAAGCGCTTTTGCCAGGTATGTAAGGGGATGAAAGGTTAGAGGAAGGGGGAAGGTAATTGTCCCTAAATCTGGACCTTTGTCCCACCATGATTTATGGCTTTGTCCTGATTTCGTGCTCTAAGAGTTTGAGAGGTATGGTCAGTATTATGCTGACTTCTCTGCAATGTCAAATAAGTAAACCATCTATAAGACTATCCAATAAAGTAAAAGTTAACCAACATAACAGGATCTATGCATGTATATGTTTATATATATATATATATATATATAGAGAGAGAGAGAGAGAGAGAGAGGAAAAGAGAGAGAGACAAAGAGAGATTATATTTATATATTTATATATATATATATATATATATATATATATATATATATATGTAAGTGTATATATATTGTGTGTGTGTGTGTGTGTGCGCGTGTGTGCGCGTGTGTGCGCGCGTGTGTGTGTGTGTGTGTGTGTGTGTGTGTGTGTGTGTGTGTGTGTGTGTGTGTGTGTGTGTAAGCATATGGTAGGTAGGGAAACTCTACAAATACATTTTCTTTCATTTTGCAAGAAGTGTGGGCCACTCCCTTTTATTGGCAAATGTCCATCAGCAAGTTGTCTGTTTGGGGGGGTGTGGTTACTATCAGAAAGCAGACATTTATCTGTTTGAACCTAAATGTTTATGCTGACTATGAATGCATAGTGATATAATGCTGCTATGTCCTGTGCAGGCATTCAGTTGCCCTCTGCAGGCTTATGAAATGTAAATGCTTTGTCTTGAGTCACCAAAAATTTGCATGAGTGTAATGCAGCTCTAAAGGGAATTGCGGAATATGCAATTCTTCTTTAAGAATCCTAGCCTATGTGTGAATAAAAGATTAGTACACAGTCATCAATGGCTTTCTCTATCAACCTTTTGTTGCAGTTGGAATTCTGTAGTTCATTGCATTACTTAATTTACCATTTGCCTGCCAAAATAATAAATTAATATACATTTTGACTTTTTATTAATATCCTGTTGTAGTATAAAGTTATGTGTATTAAAACTGCTCTTGATAATAATTTTTCAAGCTAATTATGTACATTTTAATTAACTCCAGGAGTCACTTTCAATTCATTGTTACTGAACTATAGAAAGTACTTATGTTGCATTGCACTCAACATTTTCAAATTGCTCCATCTTTTACTAAAGCTCTTTCTTTTCCTAGAAAGCTCAGTTGGAATGCTAGATACTTTTTTTTCCACACTATTTACTATTAGACCAACCATTTCACAAGATGACCTGAAATGAAGCTTATCCTAAGCTGATTAAATGCAGCTGCACAAGGTTGACCAGGAATTAATTAATGCATGCACTGAATGCTTTAAATGCGGTATATGAATTGCTATAAACAAAGGAAATATGTCTCTGTTGGATGTCTTTCTGCTTCATTTACTCCCTGCAGTTATCTGAGATTAATGTATTCAGAGACTGATTGCAGTAATTATACTGTCCTGCTGCTCAGAAATTATGCAAACAAGTTCATAAGATGGAACAATGAAAAGTCCAGAGGTATGCAATCTATTAGCTTTATTTTACTGTATTAGAGTAAAACACTTCTAGATACATGGAAGGTAATCTTAAATGTGACATTGCAGTTACATTTATTAATCATCTCTGTATTCTTACTTAATGAACTATAAAAGTAAGCATCATATTTTATAAGTTTCTATCTCAAACTTTTTTTTTGCTTGCAGATTTTGTACTTTATCAGATATGAAGTTTTCTGCATAGTGATATGTATTTAGCAAATAATGAAAAAACAACAAAAAAAATGTAAACTACTGAAAAGCATACACATTTTTATTGACTTGTTAAAATACAGAAATAATGGTTGTTTGCCACAATTTCAGCTTGCAACATTTGCATTTGCAATGAAGGATCAGTCTGTTTCTTCTTCTTTGTGACTACTGTAAAGTACATCTTGTTAGAAATGTATCTTTATGATTGATATCAATTTGGACCTATCATTATCTTAATGGTTTTCAGTGCAAAAAACAGTCAGCATTACAAATGATTTTAGCAGCTGCATAAAGTATCACATGAAAAAATTGGCTTTCCTAGGACCACTGACAGGGATTACATGCAGCATCTCTTAGAATTTTCAATGGCTATAAAATGAACATCTGGCAATGCATCATACTAGAATAGAAAACATACTAGACACTATTAGCCTGGTTCACATTCTCTGTTACCTGTTCCATAACCAGATCAGATCATAATGCTCTTCTAGTCATCATTACTGCTAAAGTTAATCTTGTTGGCTATTCAATTGCCTTCTATAGTTTCTCAGACTACAACTATGGAATGGTCAGTGACAGCCTTGTCACTAAAGACAGATATTTGAACCTAAGTGGCCAAGCATGATGACATAATAAGATTTTAATGGCCTCTATACTATTCTTAACAACTGACTCACTGATTATCTATGAATTATGCACAAGAACAAGTTAAAACTCTAATGTAAACTATTGTGGTCAAGTTTTATACTTAAATTATTCAATAGAAAGGTAAACACCAACAATGCTTATGCAATTCACCAACTAACACATACTAAAACTGAATTGAATGCAGGACAGAAAATTGATTATCTACATTAAACAAATACAAGCCTTATGTGAGCTAAAACTTTCTGTCAGAATGCAGGAGAACTGGAGATTTTCTGATTGTTGGGGGCAAACTAGACATTCCTAGACCTGGCAAAAGCATATGACAAGGTCTCAAAATAAACATGAAATAAAATAAACGATGATTTGGGAATTCCTGCCATGGTTCAAAGTCTCAGAAACATTGCTAGAAATAGTTCAGGTGATGTACACTCACCCAGTGGCACGCATATTAACAGTATTCAGGGAGACAGAGATTCCCTGTGGGAGTGGCTGTGCATCTTGGTTGAGCTCTGCACACACTCATGCTGTTATTGGTGATGGATTAAACTAACAAACAATTTAGTGGCTACAGATGAAAATAAATGCGTGGAACTACCGTGGAATTAGAAGCCGAGTCAAAACAGGAATTTCAACAGATGGCAGAGGACTGAATTGCAAAACTGAAGATATACGAGATGAAACTGAATACAGACAAGATAGTGATCTTGGCAAAAAAAGAAGTCAGGAGAAACTGAAACTTGAGATAGAAGGAAAAATAGTGGAACTGGTTAATAGCTTCAAGTATGTGGGAGGTGTGAGTGATGAGAAACAAAGTCTGAATGTTGAAGTCAACATTAGACTCAAATGTGCTTCAGCCAACTGTCAGAGGTAGTGTGTGACAGAAGAGTGCCAGAGAAGCTGCAAAGTACGGTGTAGCAAACACAGTGGCATGACCAGTGCTTCTCTGTGGTTCTGAAACCTGGAAGTGAAGGCTGCTGAGGAAGCTTGAATTGAGGGAGATGAAGTGCCTGGGACAGGTAATAGGATGCATCTTGTGGGATAGATGAGGTAATTAGGACAACAGAACAGAAGACAAAGAAGACTTGATTGCAGAGAAGTTCAAGGACAACAGATTACTGTGGTAAAGCAGAGGATTTGTTTTAAAAAGGTTAGGGTGGGACAGAGAAGAGGAAGGTAAGAAGAAATGAAGATGTCTAGCCAAGAGAAGGATTGATTGTGTGATCAGATTCTAACAGTCAAGCATGCCATTTATAAAAGGTAGGAGTTGTGGCTCTCACTGAAAGACATGGTTGATGTGAAACCCTGACACCCATGTAGAAATGGGAAAGGGGAGTTGAAGATTACTGTGTTTACAATGGTGATAATGGCAGTTTCAGTACCATATGAGAAATGGTTGTTGTTTTTTTACAAACAACGACAACAGCATAAACTATTTGTTCATCATATCCTTTTTTGTTTTCATAAAATGAAACCATTTGAGTAATTTCCTTTTTGTAACCACTGGTCTGACAAACAAACATTGAAGTAAATACTGTCCCATCATAATAATTTTAGTGTTGCAATATCCATCTGTAATTTAACAAAATGAAACAGAGTAGCTTTATCAATACCTCTAAGAAGCACTTAGATGATTACGGATTTGCAAATGTTCTAATGTAGAATAATGGCTGTCAAGCTTCTGGATTGCCTTTACGTAATAATATTGCCCATAAAACCTGTGAGCCTATAGGACTATAGTGTATCTATCCTGTCAGAGTGAGTTTCTCATATCATTTCTGGGACTTATAAAATCTAGAATTCAAGGTAACACAGAATAATGCAACTGACCATGCCATCAACAAGTTCTCCAAAAACCTACTGAGCAAAATAAAGACAGTTAATTTCTTTGTTTATATTTCTTTCTAACTAGGTTAGCTATAGCCAGCTGATGCTATTTTCAGATGGAACTTGAGGAGGAGCAATTTGTGATTAACATAATAAGAAACTCTGTGCATACAGATGTCAAGCAATTCATAATTAGTGTGTTAGATTAGCATGCTAACATAATTATTAATCAACATATTCATTATCTCATATTATATTTGCTTGATAATGAATGTCATGCTTTTAATTAAATATTACTTTTACATTTATATATATATATATATATATATATATATATATATATATATATATATATATTTAGGATCACTACTAAATCTTGAATGCTTACATTACCAAAGACCGGAATCCCGAGACCAGAAGACTGAAAGACAAGAAGATCAGAAGACCAGAAGCGCGAAATTCAAAATCGTGAAGTACTGAGATGTCAGGAGGTTAGGTAAGTATCTATGCTTGGTTCTGTTGGTTAGGGGCTTTAGTGTGTGTGTAAGTGTGTGTTGTGACTGTGATGTGTGTCTGGAATGTAGGTATGTGGTGGTGTTTTCATGTGTTTGTGTAGTACGACCTTGGAGTTAGAAAATTTAAGTAGGGGGGTGTGGGGGGCACAACCCCCCACATGGGAGGTGCAGGGGGGCTTGTCACCCTTCTTTAGTGCAGTGTAGGTTTGTGTGTTTGTGCTATGGGTGAAGGTGTGTGTATGTGTATGTGTTTGTAGTGTTCGATATTTCAATTTTCGCGCTTCTGGTCATCTGGTCTTCTTGTCTTTCGATTATCTGGTCTTGGGATTCTGGTCTTCGGTAATGTAAGTATTCAGGATTTAGTAGTGATCCCATATATATATATATATATATATATATATATATATATATATATATATATATATGTTCTGTTTATTGTGGTGACCAGGTTTAGGTCCCTAGAGCATGTAGCATGGAGGGATTGGGATTTCTTTATGTGGAGCATGTCCAACAGCTCTGGGTTTGACATAGCTTTGTATGTTAGGCAGAGTTCGCCTCTGAGTAGGCAATATGTGATGGAGTAAAGCTGGAGTTTTTTGAGACGGTCTGCATAGGGCATCTTTTTGAGGTCAGTAATCATCTTTGTAAGGCATTTCTGCGGCCTTTCCAGTTGTTGTAGATGTCTTTTGAGGTACATACCAAAAGGGGCATTGTATTCTATAATGGGTGTAATGAATGACGAATAGAGGGGAATAATGACCTCTTTTTTCCTGGATGAGAAACCTTTTGTGATGAGGTGTGCCACATAGAAGGATTTCCTGACTATGTGGTGATGTCATTATTAAAGGAGAGACTACTGTCCACCTGTGTCCCAAGGTCTCTAATCACACTTTTAGTGTTAAGTAGACTATCACCTATGTGGTAGTTCATGGGTACAGAGCTTTTACCAAGGGGGATGACAGTGCACTTTTTGGCACTGAGCTTGAGGCCATGGCTTTGACACCAGGCATCTGTCTCAGTGAGGCCTTTTTGTAGGATGTCCACATCGTTAGGAGTTTCGATTATGGCCCCTAGTTTGTAGTCATCTGTGAACTTTGTTAGCCAAAGACCTTCTGTGTTAGCCTGTACTTCAGAGAAGTAGATACCAAACAGGAGAGGACCCAAGACTGAACCCTGTGGTGCTCCACTTGTCACTGGTCTGAAGTTGGATTTGGAGTCTGCTACTTTCACAGTGTGGGTTCTGTCATTGAGACAGTTGGCAACCCATCTTGACATAGGGATTTATACCTAGTTTAGTGAGTTTATCTATAATTCCAGAATGGGGGATGGTGTCAAAAGCCTTGGTGAGATCTAGATAGGCTGTTTGAACCACCTTACCCTCGTCTAGAGCTTTGGTGACTGCTTCAAAGAAGTCTATCAGTTTTAGGAGACATGATCTGCCTTTTACAAACCTGAACTGGGTAGGGTCCAGAGTTTGGAGATTACCAATGTCTTTGTTTATACGTTCCATGATGATACATTCCATGGTCTTGCAAACCAGGCTCGTCAGGCTATTGGGGTGGTAGTTCCCAGGGTCTGTGGTGGCTCCCTTTTTGTGGAGTAGCATAAGCATTGCTGTGTGTTATTCAGTGGGCACAAAGCTTGAGGTGAGGCTATGACTGAACATGGTACGTAGGTGAGAGCCAGTTCATTTTTTAGTTCATGTAGAATGCAGCCTGGGATGTTGTCAGGTCCCATGGATGCTGTGTTCTTGGCTTTGGAGAGTGTGGTTTTTACCTGTACAGCCATGATTACAGGAACTTATAGGTTCATAGTTTCATAGGTGGGTACTAGGCTATCTGCCTGAAGGCATTTATAAGCCTATCCAGAATGTGTTGGCTTTTGCCGTCCCCTTAGATTAGTTCCCTGTGCCTCTGTCCAGCAGAGCCACTGAAGTGATCCCCAAGGTAAACTTTCTGTTTCCCATCCACTCATCAAGGTTTCTTTTGAAGAGTGTTAGCAAGGTGCTCTGCCTAATGTAGATTGGGATCTTGTTCCAAAACATGGGAAGTCTCTGGGACAGGAATCTATCCCTCCAGCATGTCCTATTTATTGTTGTGGTGAGGTTTAGATCCCTAGAGCATGTGGCTCAAGGGGATAAGGTTTTCTTTAGGTGGAGCATGTCCATCAATTCTGGGTTGGACATGGCCTTGTATGTCAGGCAAAGATCACCTCTGAGTAGGCGGTATGCAACCGAGTACAACTGGAGTTTCTTCAGTCAAGCTGCATAAGGCATTTGTTTGAGGCCATTGATCCTCTTGCTGAGGTACTTCTGTGGTCTTTCCAGCCATTGTGGGTGTCTTGTAAAAGAGACGGGTCCTATAGGGGGTGAGAGGGGGGTAAAGTTAGCACTGAACCTATTTTCCAGGATGTTGGCAATATCAGTTGGTTCTGTATATTTAGTGCCATTGTGCTGTAACTCAGAGCAGATCTGAGTGTTGCCACTGAGATGCTTGACATAGCTATACAATGCTTTGTGGCTGTCTTTAAAATCAGTGGAAATTTTGTTTTCGTAACTAGCTTTGGAGGATTTTATGAGGGATCTCAGCTTCTTACTGAGGCTGACCAGGGAGTTCCTCCAGTCATGGGATTTTACTCTTTTTTGCAACTGTTTCTTTCTCCTGTTGTAGAGTTTGTTTATGGCAGGGGACCATCAAATTGGCTTCATTTTTTTTGAAGAATAGCATCTTGGTTCTGTTAGGGATAGCACAAATCATGCACTCATGTAAGTGCTTATAAAGTGCATTTGTGTAGGATTCAGAAGTCATACCTCTATTGTCCGTCTGCATGGGTGTCACAAAGTTTGCCACTTCTGTCTTAAGAAGCATGAAGTTGGCATTGGAGAAATGTTTTACAGTAGTTTCCCTAGGGTGGGGGCGGGATGTGGATGTCTAGAGTGATTAGCTTGTGGTCGAACCTGACCAACGAGGAATTGACCTTTGGTGTGGAACACTGGTCACCCATGTTTGTAATGACCAGGTCTAGGATATTGCTGCCCCTGGTGGGGGTGTGGATAATTTGATCTAAGGCATTGGAATTTATGAATTCCAGAAAACGTTGAGCAAAATAGTTGGAACATGAGTAGTTTTTCCAGTTAATGGTGGGTAGTTGAAATCACCCATTATTAGGGTGTTGGGTTGTACCCTAATATTTTCCAGTGTATCAAGAAATGAGGAGTGGGAATCCTGGGGCATGGTGGGGGATCTGTAGCAAGCTGCAATTTGGATTGTGGTCTATCCCAGAGTTAGTTGCACTTGATAATCCCTGATGCATTATGCTGAGCAACTAGCCTGGAGGTGTGGATATCCTTAATAAATATGGACACACCTCCTCAGTTAGTGTTTCGGTCCAGGTTAGGTGGCCGAAAGGTGTGGTATGAATTATAGCCTGGTAATGCAGGGGTGCTCTCTGGAGCCTTGAACCAGATATCTGACACTGCACAGATATCGATGTTCTCCATTTTAAGGAGTGCCTCGAGTGAGTGCATTTTGAGGTTTAGACTTCTAGCATTGAGTATCAATACCCTCAGATTTTGCTTGTACCTGTTATGGTAGTGAATTTGTCATTTGAACCTTGCCTAAAAAAGGCATTATAGGAGTGGCAAGAGCCTTAACCAGTATCCGGAATCCCAAGGGCGACAGGTGCAGGCCATCTCTGGCAAAGCATCGTGGTCTGTCGATCATGTCATCCCAGGCAGACAGATACTGGATCTCCTTAGAATGACACCAGAAGCTTAGCCAATTGTTGAAGTCAATCATTTTGTCCTTGTACTGTGGTATCATTCTGGGTGATGGCAGGATGCTACTCTGGGCTAGGGTCATACCTGTCTGGGCTACAAGATCAGAAAGCTCCTCCATGTCTCTTTTCATGTAGTCCAGGGAGGTACATCTCAGGTCATTCACACCAACATGGACAATTACAGAGTCATATTTGTACTTGTTGTGGAGTGACCTGAGTGTGTGCGTTATGTGGTGGATTCTGGCACCTGACAGGCAGCTGACAGTAACTTTCTCCTTATTTAGCCTGGTGAATGGAACATCAGTGTGCCTGACTATGGAGTCACCTATGAATAGAGCATTGGGTACGTTGTTATGCCTTATGGGCTGTGGTTGAGTGGCACACTGAGTTTGTGGGTGATGAGTCATTTGGGTTGTGTTGGCAGGTGGAGGTTGCTTGCGTTTCTGCTTTGGAGGGCTCTGTTGCTTGGGCAGGTTTTTATTGAGAGCCTCCATGAATGTAGCTGTGTGTTTTGTGTTTCTATGTGTGTGTTTTGGTGGTGTATGTTTTGAGGGATGAGTGTGGTGTGGTGCAAGTGTTTACCTTCTGCTCTTGACTGTCTAGTCCAGTCTTGGGTGAAGAGAGCTTTGCTTCCAGTTTGGCTAAGTAAGTACATCTCTCACAGGTTGTAGTGTTGGGTGGTAGGAGGAGAAGGTTGTCTGTGTACATGAGGTAATTGCTCCATTGCCCCAAGATGCCTAGATTAATCAGGTAGACAGGAGAAAACACCGGGAGCTGACCCTTAATCATGCCTAGATAGGTTGCTATTTATTAAGTACTAAAAACCGTTTTTCTCTAGATAAATGAGGAAAGTTGAGTGCTGTAATTAGTAGTTTATTTAGTGCTTACAACAAGTTCTGAACATGTGCTGAGCTCAAAGAAACAGGTTTGAGTACTAAAACTAAAAACTGAGAACCAAAAAACCAGGTGGTGGAACAAACACAGGAACTCTGTTGGTTGAATTCTAGGGTTAATTAACAACTCAAAAAACTCAACAACAGCAATCCAGTAAAAACAGTCTCCAAAACAATAACAAAGTATGCACTTCCTCAGATGAATGATGTTGTCGCCTAGAATTCAACCAACAGAGTTCCTGTGTTTTCCGTACTTTTGGAGTTATTAAAACTAAAAACTGACTACTTCTAAGGGAAAATTTGAAGAGCAGACTTTAAAGCGCCGAGAATAATTTAACCCTAACTAAGCGGTGATGCATAAAGTGTGTGTGTGTGTGTGTGTGTGTGTGTGTGTGTGTGTGTGTGTGTGTGTGTGTGTATATATACATATATATATATATATATATATATCTATATATATATTTTTTTTTCTTTATATATATATATATATATATTTATATATATAAATAACAGAAGCATGAGCAAACTGATTTAAACAAATTAACCAATTAACCAATAAAAGCTAAAAACTGAGCCTCGTTCCAGCAGTCTTCCATCAGACAAGTTGTAACTGCACAATTCTGCCACTAGGGTGCAGGGGAACTTCTCCAAAAAAAGATGGCCTGGATTAGTGCTCAAGTTATACAAACAAAGCAAGATTCAGCAGGTCTGAATCTAGTCTATGCTATGGCAGACAAGGTGTACCAATTTCAGAAAGAAACAGTTCAAATAAGGAGGCACAATAAGGCTTTAACCAGAAAGTCCCAGCTCTGAAGCATTTAAATATTTTTGTGACTAGGTATTCAAAGACGATGAGCATTCCAAAGGCTTAAATGTGATAAGTATATCATTAACACCTACATGAAGTGTACACTAACCTGGGGATTCAGTAAACTTTGTGTAGGCTTAGCATGAAGCCTACATGGAGTTTTACATTTCTGTGAGATGAGCAGCAGTGCTAATGGCATATGCATGCAGCACATCACACTTATTTGGATACATGTGAGGGTTCATGGCAGAAACCATGTAAAGAAGCATGAATGAACATATTTAGATATGCATACAAGCTTGCCTATGGGCAAACTTGTTCTCCAAAATTGCGCTGAAAACCACAATGACAACCATGGGTAAAATTAAGGCGATGACTGCAGTTCTAACACATTAGAGAAAAGTGTACTCTGCAATGTACAGTACACCATTTTTTTGGCATACTGAAACAAATGTTTGTGGTGATCATCAAAGGTACATAGACTGCATTATAAATGCGCTAATTCTGGGAAGTGTGTGCATTGAAAAGGGCCACAGACATGAACGGTAGAAATGAAGAAAGAGGAAGAGGACACATGAAAAGTGATAATGTATACCAGATAAGGACATGTCAATATATGTACACCCCAAGGACAAGATAGGTGTAGCATGAACAGTAATCACATATGTACATAATGCAGTATGTACTGCTGTTTATACCTCCTCTGTGTGGGTATATTCATATTATCATGCAGTTATTGCATTTTGTGTGACTGTCACACAAGGTCACATAGCAATGGAGATGACTGGTTGTGGTATGAACGCCCTGATATGATCAGTGGTGAGTACATTTAGCAAGGATGTTATATACACTAGGAGATATTGTGATGATGTGCAAAATGAGTTGCTTGAATATGAATGCAATGTCATCATAGGTTTCAACCAATTGGGACACATAGCAAAAGGATCATGAACAACAGTAGACAGAAGCACACACAATCATGAACAATATCAGAATAATAATACCACCAGTAATCTGTGACATTGACATAGAATATGTGATTGTGCGATTTTACACATGTTCTGCATGAACACACTTGTATGACTGCAATGATTTGACAGTAATCTATAATGAGAATCAAGCACAGCTTCCTCCAAAATTACCACTTCTGGGAAAAATTGTGTTTTTTTGTTTATCTAGTGTGTCTCCACGGCTCTGGCAATAATCATATGTGTGTTAATACTTTCGGCAGTATATCAATAGTGTTCTGGGATTCAATAATTGTCTGTAATTTTCAGTCATCAAAAAAGCTGTTTAGACAAATGATGTCTAAGTTTATTTTGATTTATGAGACTTTAATAATTTATATGACAGGCCTAGTACAGAACCCTGCGGTACTGACCTGATCACTGGAGTCTCCACTTGAGGTAGTTTTTCTTTAATACCCAAATGTGGATTTGCGTCAAGTGGCTTGGCTAGGATAAGTTATGTCAGATGGCAGTCTTTTCCTCATGCCAAGCCTTGGTGACCTTCTTGAAGATGTCAACCAGATTTAACAGACATGATGTAGCCTTAATGAATTAAAAATGGGTTGGGTACACAGTCAGGAGATTAATTGTGTCCTTTTAGATAAGGTCCATGATGAGCCTTTGGTCTGCCTCACAGATGAAGAGAGTTAGGATTACGGGTCTATAATTTCTTGCATCAAGTGATGGTCACCCCTTGTTCAGATGGATAACTGTTACTGTGCACCTTTCTGCCAGAACATAGGCTGTATAGAGGCTGTGTTTAAGGAGATCCAAGCGTATCTGCTAAGTCAGCTTTTAGGATATTGTATAGGCAACCTGGGATGTTGTCAGGACCCATTGATTTGGTGTTTTTAGCCTTAGAGAGTGCACCAATGAGACGTTCTCCTGAGAAAATAAACTGAGTGATGTTTGCATGTATACTTTGGGTGATGGCCAGTGAGGACAGGAAGGTGCATTTTGAGAAAAATTGTCAGCTTACAGATTGTCTATTTTCTCCAGTTGAGTATGGCTGGTGGCATTCACGGACAGCTCTTAGCTTAGTTGTGTATTTCTCTTAACATTTCACACTTATTTAAAAAAAATATATTTGTCAATACCTCCAAATACAACATTGGTTATGCATCACATGCCACACAGTGGTACTGTTCACAGTCATACAACTATACTAATGTCACATAACTACATCAATTGCACAACATGTGCCTACCTATATGTTTTTAATTGGAAAGCTGTGTGTGAGCAGACACAAGACTTATGTGCCCATGTAATCAGTATGACTTTATATTGATGTACGTCACAGAGCATTTAATGTTAGAAGGTATACGCATGCTCACATGTGCCATACTATAAGTGTCACTATGATGTTTGAATGAGAATTGCATAGAATGTTGTTATGCTTCACTAAAAAAAACGCATGCCGTACTAAGCCAACACTATATATAGTATAATTTCATGTAAACAGTTCTCAGGAGGCATATTACTACAGATATTATGGAAGGAACATGTAATCAAATGGCAGCAGCAGTCATCAATGTATTACCTCACATCACAGATTATAATACCCTCTTATACAGCTATTGTCAATCCACATCTCAACAAAGCACTTGTGGATGACAGCAACATTGAAATGTAACATATTCATAAGGTCATAGGACATTATTAAGCTAATGGCCAACATCACATAAAATTATAGACATTATTTAATAATTTAAACAAAAATCACTATATCTATATGATGGAAGATAGTAAGACTATGTGCATATGTGTATTTGTTTGACTGCATTACGTGCTGCCTCGGTCCATATGTGACTTGTGGACCACAACATGACAGAATTAGCAATCACACATTTAGTGGTCTGGAAATGGCTTGCAGAGGCTCGTGGAAGGACTCTGCATCATGATGCATGCATACATCTTTGAGATGTGGACATCCTCCAGTATTCTGCAGGAAGAATTTTATGTAGTCAGAGGGAAAAAGGTGATTTTGGATTCATTGGGTTATGTTAATGGTTTACATAAGTGGTAGTGAAATGAAAAGATAGACTAAAGACATTACCATGATCATAATGTAACCCCAATCACACACATACCAGTAGACTGGTTCTGATCTGAACATTACACCTGTGTAGGTATAGAAGCTGGATCCCATAGAGTGTAAGACTAGCACCACCACATATGTCTGATGCTAACTGTGTAAAGTTGCACTTTATGAAGCATGATAGCATCACTGTATGCTGAGAAGTACATGCTGTGAGGAGTATCTGACATGGATGTGGAGGCACATCTCGATGTATTATTGTCTAATAAATGTATATATACTCAAGTTGCCTGGTCTCAGAGTAGAACCCATAAATATCTAGTTACAGAAACTGGAGAACACAGTACTTAATGTTAGTACCAAAGCACAAGTTTGTTTTAAACACTGTCAGAGTGCACTTTATAGAGGATGACATCATTAGTGTATGTTAACAAGAAAATGTTTGGAGGAGTGTCTGGCATAGCTGTGGACTCACATGTCATTCTAAAATTGTCAGCAGACTGATTGTTGAAAGAACACACAATCACCATCTGACTGTAGTGAGATTAGATTTCCGATCAACAAGACACATCACTTAACACAAGTGTCACAGCACAAGTCTGTCTTTCTTAGTGTCAGACAACACTTTATAGCTGATGTCATCAACAGTGTCTGGTAAAAAATAGATGGTTGTTGGAGAGTCTCACATGCTGCCTTAAAATGGTCTCGAGAATGTGAGCTAGCTGAACACAAACACCCACATTAGTTGACCACAGTGAGAGTAGAACTCCTACTTAACTATCGACTTAACCCAAGCATATTAGCACAAGTCTGGTTTCCATAGTTAGGACATTAATAGCTGATAACATCAGCAATGTGTGATGAGAAGAAGATTGTAGTAGAAGTGTCTCACATGCTGTTCTAAAATGGTCTCTAGAATGTAAGCTAACCAAATACAAACACACACACCAGTTAACCACAGCGAGCCTAGAACCCCTACCGAACAATCTGCAGCACACAGTGCATAACAAACACATCAGAACACACATCTGTCTTTCTTAGTGTTACACAACACTTTACAGCTGATGACATCAACAGTGTCTCGTGAGAAGTAGATTGTAGTAGGAGTGTCTCACTTGCTATTCTAAAATGGCCCCTAGAATGTGAGCTAACTGAACACATACACCCACGCCAGTTGACCACAGTGAGACTAAAATTCCTACTTAACTATCTAGAGAGCACAGTACTTAACGCAAGCACTACATCATAAGTCTGGTTTTCATAGTGTCAAACATTTTATTGCTGATGACATCAGCAGTGTCTTGTGAGAAGTAGGCGGTAAAAGCAGTGGCTCACCTGCTGTTTTAAAATGGTCTCTAGAATGTAAGCTAACTGAACACAAACACATACCGGTTGACCAAAGACAGTCTAGAAACCCTACATAACTATCTACAGCACACAGTACTTAACATACATGCTGCAATACAAGTCTGGCTTTCTTAATGTCAGACAACACTTTATAGCTGATGACATCAACAGTGTCTAGTGAGAAGTAGATGGTAGTAGGAGTGTCTCACATGCTGCTTTAAAATGGTCTTTAAAATTGAACTAACTGAAGATAAACACACACACGCACACACACGCGCACGCACACACACGCACACACGCACACACACACACACACACACACACACACACACACACACACACACACACACACACACACACACACACACACACACACACACCAGTTCACTGCAATGAGACTATAATCCCTACCTAAATATCTACAGAACACAGTACTTAATACAAGCACCACAGCAAAAGTTTGCTTTTCTTGTTTTCTTAGTGTCAGGCAAAACTTTACAGCTGATGACCCCAGCAGTGTCTGGTAAGTAACTGGTAGTAGGAGTGTCTCACGTTGTTCTAAAATGGTCACTAGAATGTGAATGAACTGAACAGAAACACACAAGCAAAATGCAGTGAAATTGGAACTCCTACATAACTAGTTATATAAGTGACCGAAGACAGTACTTAAGACAAACACCATGGCACAAGCCTGACTTTACTATCGTTGCTGGATAATTTATAGCAGATGATATCATCATTGTATGTTTGTGAGAAGATGTTGGTAGGTCTGTATGAAATGGATGTGTAGGCATGTATGACTGTCAAAAACATTTGTTCTCCATGGGAGTGGACTGATGATAGTAGGATACAGAATCATGCTCTTCTGTCTATGCACACACTAGTTGATGGCAGTGAGATAAGAATCCCTACCTAACTAAGAACACAGTATTTATTGCAAATGCCACAGCACAAGTTTGACTCTTATACTGTTCCTGGACCATTTATAGTGGATGACTTCATCATTCTATGTTTGGTAGAAGATGCTAGAAGGTCTGTATGAAATGGAAGTGTAGGCATGTACGACTGTCAAAATATTTTTTTTCCATGGGACTGCTGACAGTAGGATAGAGACTCATGCTCTTTTAACTACATACACACACACACACACACACACACACACACACACACACACACACACACACACACACACACACACACACACACACACACACACACACACACACACACACACACACACACACACACACACACACACACACACACACACACACACACACGCACAAGTTGACTGCAGTGTCCTTAGAACCTCTATCTAACTAGTTATACAAGCTAAAGAACTCAGCATTTTACGCAAGAACTCAGCATTTTACGCAAGATCTACAGGACAAGTCTGACTTTTACATTGCTACTGGACAGTTTATAGTGGATGACATCATCAGTGTATATTTGGGAGAACATGTGGGGTAGCTTGTATGAAATGGATGTGTAGGCATGTATGACTGTCAAAATATTTGTTCTCAATGGGACCGGATTGCTGAAAGTAGGATACAAACTCATGCTCTTCTAACTATGCACAAATACTTACACATAGATGTTGGCACACACATAATGTGGATGTTGTGGTAAGTTAACCCACACTTAGCTATTTTGTTCCCATCTGCAGAACATAGCAGTTAATAATTGTACCATCACTGAAGTATGCTTTTGCCTTGTCATACTGGTCTTTATAGATGGAGATATCATCAGTATGTGATGTAGATAACATCCTTTTATGAGAGTGGTATGCAAAGTGCAGAATTTGTATTTTATGTTGTGGTTCCAATGTGCAGGCATACCTTAAAAGATAGTTTCTCAAACTGGATGCTATAAACTGTCAGGAATGCATACTGCAGAACTGAGACATATGCACCTTTTTATCAATATGCTGTGTGCATTACATACTTACTGTCACACACATATACACACACACACACACACACACACACACACACACACACACACACACACACACACACACATTTTATGATCAGAATGGATGCAACTGTAGATGTATGTGTGTTCATACTTGTGATGAACTCATGTCCACATAAAACATGTATATGACAATCTGTTTATTGTCAGTATAAAGCTTTAGATGATGCAACAATGCAGTTGTGCTATTTATTTATGTAGTGTAGTTGGCATTTGGGAACTCTGCTGACGTATACATTTTCATGTGCATGGGTACAGAGTACACATGAGTCTAAGTGATATGTGCTCAGTCACTAACAAGTGCTTGCGAATTCATTGTGTTTTTACATAGATTATAATGGGATGAAGAAAAAGTTTGCAGTAAACTGAGTAATACATGCCCATCACCTTTTTCCCATAGTGCAACACCAAGCAACTGGTTTGCACAATCAATGACAAAGTATTTCTGCATGTGAGATTCACATTTAATGAATACAATCTGAATTTAGGAACCTGGGTAGAACTAGCTGACAATACTATGGTGTTCACAGTGTAACTGATATTGGAAATACTGTGTCATAGCTTTTATAACATTAAAGGCTGTTGCTTTTGCCTTCCCTGTTTGCGCGGGGTTAAGAGACAAATAAATGCATCTCTTTACTTAAATGGGAAAATAATAGGTTCACTTTCCTCTGCACAAACATGCTAAGCAGTGATGCATGGCAGTTAGCACTTTGGACAGTGCTAAGTGTAAGGAAAATAGCCTCACTCTACTTTTCCCTGTGACATCAGGTGTAACAGCAGTGAGTTTATATTTTGAGGACAAATGACAGTTCGAATCCAGCTCTAAATAATGTTTTACACATGTTTTCAGGATGGCAATTTGATAATATTTGCTGATATGAGATGCAATGACTGCAGTGAAGTACTGTATAAAAATGAACATCACTCGATTTATGTCAACAGAACACATATGAATTTGCATTTTTATACATTCAGCAGTCTAAATAAATGTTAGAGTAAATTTTTAATAGTAGTGTCTTTACTCTTCCTTAGCTGTGTGATTCTTCATTACAGCAAGTTTAAACAGCATTGCTTGACAGAAACTGCTCAATGCCATAGGACATGAAGAACCATTCACCATTACTGGGCATTGGTGCGAGATGCAAACATTGCACAAATGTAGAGGACAAAAAAGCCTTTACGAGGGATTTTTAATTTATGTTTGTAGTATGTGATTCTATTTTTACCATATTAAGGTGTGAAAATGGGGTTAATAGGCAAGTGATGACATAGGGGCAAGTAGGGAGAAGAGCAAAGGGGAAGAAATATAGGAATCTGCAGGAGGTAAGTAGGAAAGAATCATAGATACACACTTCATCAACAATTTAATATGAACATGGTAGAAACTTGGATGAATTTGGAATGTCACCACAGCACAGATGGATGACCACAATGCAATAATGCTGTATAGCCAACTGGACTTAATCAAGTGTGTCTAGAAGACACATGTGAGAAGTGGAGAGCTATGTATGGGATGATTTTTTTTTTTTTTGTGTGGGACTAGTGCCCAGATTTTTATTTTATTTCAGTAAGAGAGGAATGTTAAGTTAGGGACAGAGGTATTATAGAACAGAGCATGTGTATGTACCTTTAAGAAGCATTTCCAGATGTAGCACGTACATATAAATACTGAGCATGTGCAGGCAGCAGTGCCATTTTGAGAGAACAGCCAGAATGTTAACATATATGAGTGTTTGCAAGTTTATTTAAGTTTAAGATACAAAGCCTCATTTCTGATGTGTTTGTGTGTAATAAAGTTGCTGGAACTGAACTCATGAATGTTCATCTGTTTTATCCTGACCAGACGAGCAACATGGTGTCAGAACTGGAATTAGGAGAGCAAATTCTTCAAGCCACGAGGTGCAATGTGGAAGGTGAATGCAGATTGAGCTAGTTGAGTGAAATAGAGTTTAGATAAACAAAAAGGGTCAGAAACAGAGACAAGGTTACCAAAACTTGCACAAATTATTTATTTGGGAAAGAAAATGAAATAGAGCATTTATAAGGCACAAAATGCATTATTAATCAAACAAGTAGTACAAAACATATTATTAATCAAATAAAAGGTACAGCACGCATTATTAATTAAACAAAATGTTTGAAGCCAAGATATTTGATAAAACTGGCAGAAATATTCATATGGGGCTCAGAATTGCATTTGATTTATATAACGAGCATGTTTAAAGTAAAACGGGCACAGGAAAAGTATAATGAACATGATGAGAGATTAAACAAGCACAGTAAAAGTGCAAATTATGCTTAAAAGGCAAGGTGACAGCATGTTTTTCAGTAAAAGACTGTGTTTGAGCACAAACTATTTTGCATTGACCGAAGCCATTCAAACTATAACTAGAGCTGTTCAAAGTATCTCAGTGTGTGCAGTATTTGCAGAGTGTGTGCTTTATTACAGTGTAATTATTTCAGTTTGCTGTGTGCAAAGTACAGTTATATTGCAAAGTGCAGTCAAAGTACAGCCATTTTGAAAAGTTTCTTGTGCTGTGTGCATTTATACGCAGAGTGCAGACATTTCAGAGTGTTTTTTTTACAGTGAACAGAGTTATTTCACAGAGTACAGCCATTTTGAAGGGTTTCTATGCTGTATACAGTTTGTTTGCAAAATGCATTCATCTCAAACTGTTTCTTACTATGCGTTTCTTCTGCCGTGTACAGTTTATTTGCAAAGTACAGTCATTTCAAAATATTTCTTACACTGATAAGGAGTGATTTCATAAAGTACAGTGTTTTCAAAGTGCTCTTGTGCTATTGAAACTTATCTGGCAAAGTGCAATTATTTCAAAGTGTCCGTTGTGCTATTGGGCATAATTACAAGTTCCAGTATAAGATTCTGGCATATATTTATGTGTGCGTGTTTGTACATAATTCCAAGCACCTTCACTACTGTGTGTTGACATGGCAGAGGCATTTCACAGACCCAATACACTTGTGATTGATCATAATATAGCAGACAATTGGAGAGTATTTGAGCAGAAATATATTTTCATACAAGCAGCTTTTTTGACAAAGGTGCATGTACAAGGGCATTCATTTTGCTTAAATTAGCTGGGTGAGAGGCCAATGAAAGAGAATGTTCATTTGTGTATGCACCAGAAGTATAAGCAGGAGAGGGGGAAAACCATCATATTGTGGTACTGCCTAAATCAAGGGATGACCTTGACTGTTTAAAACATAAATTTAGAGAAATCTGCCACCCCGAGACAAATATTACATTAGAGAGGTACATATTTTATACAAGAGACCAAAAGTCAGGTGAAACTTTGGCAGCTTATGTCACCGACTTGAGAAATAAAGCTAAAATGTGGAGATTTGGTGACTGGAAAGATGAGTTAATAAAGGACAGGCCTGTGCGTGGTGTTAATAGTGCTGCAGTGAGAAAGATTTTGATTTGTGACAGTGATTTAATTCTGAGGAAAGCCATAGAGATTTGTCAAATCCATGAGCTCATAAAAAGGCACACAGGTATGCTTACAAGTGCTAAGAGTATGGTTTCAGCACACTCTAGAGCAACATAGACAACATGCAACATGTGGCAAGCAGAAACAGGTCCAAGCACATGGCATATACATCCCCTGTGGGATTCCCTGGGGGGACCCGTAACTTTCTAACAAGTTCCAAGACTAGCTCAGTAAAATGGGCATTTTCAGTGCAGTATAAGGGTGAATCAGCAAAACCCAAGTCAAGTCTTATTGTTAACTGTCATAACTGTGGAGCCAATCATGAGTCTAAAAGAGACAAATGCTTAGCATTTGGTCAGCAATGCCATAAGTGGAAAATAATGGAACCACTTTCAAAAGTTTTGTAAATCAGGCAAACCACATTCAGTTATTAAGAAAGGTCACTCAAAAAAGCAAGTTGATTATGCAGAAAGCTGCAGCCCTAATTTATATGTGGATGGTGTATCAGTGGTCGATGAAGAGTTTACTGCAGTAGATTTGTTGGCAAAGAACAAACTATTTTGTACTGTCCTTATCAATGGCAAACCCACAGAGCTCAAAGTAGACACTGGTTCAAAGTGTAATGTAATGCTAGCAGAAACATTTGCTAAAGTGAGAGATGGTGAGCAACTTAATTTGCTCAACTGTGCGAAGCTTGCTGCTTATGGAGGTGAAGAGATTCAAACTGAAGGCTCAGTAGTGCTATCATGCTCTTCAGCTGGGAGCAGTTATAGCTTGCAATTTTATGTAGTCCAAAGACCTGTGCAGTCATTCTTAGGTCTCAGAGACAGTTTAAGAATGAAACTACTTTTTTTTACCACAGAAGTACATCAGGTATGCACATGTCCCAGTTCTAGCGTCAGTAATGCTATTTTCTCAGAGCATGCTGATGTGTTTGATGACAAGCTAGGCACACTTCCAGTTGTGTACTCCATGAAAGTGGACCCAGAGGTCAGTCCGGGGGTCAGACCAGCAAGGAGAGTTCCAATAGTTATGCTGGACAAAGCCAAGGTCCAAGTAGAAAAAATGCTGCAGGAAGGTGTGATTTGTCCAGTCACTGAACCAACTGAATGGCTATCTTTAATAGTAGCTGCTCATAAGAAAATTTTGGAATATAAATTGACCCAAGAGACTTGAACCAGGCATTAAAGAGACTGCATCATCCTATACATACAATTGAGGAGATTGCTTCCCTCATGCCAAATGCCACTGTTTTTTTTCTGTCTTAGATGCAAAGATTTAATTTTGGCAAGGGATGCTTGATTGCAAATCTTCACTACTGACTACATTCTGTACCCCATTTGGTAGATACAGATTCTTAAGAATGTCTTTTGGAATAAATTCTGGCAGTCAACTCTTTCAGTGTGCAATGGAGCAAATTTTTTTCAGGCTACCTGTGGGCAATATTAATTGATGATTTACTTGGAGGCAATGGTGAAGCAAAGCATGACAGAAACCTCAACAAAGGTCTGGATAGAGTGCGTGAAGTGAACTTAAAGCTCAATCCTCTGAAGTATAAATTCAGACTATCAGAAGTTACTTATGTAGGCCATTTGTTTACCAGTACAGGCTTACAACCAGATCCTTCTAAACAAGCAGTCATTCTTGAGATGCCATCTCCAGACAATGTCCACACCCTACTGTGTTTTCTTGGTATGGTTAATTATTTGGGCAAATTTATCTCTGACTTTAGTTAGTTGTCAGCACCTTTAAGAGAGATGGCATCCACAAATGTTGCATGGTTTATGGTTAACTATTTGGGAACATTTAGCCCTGCGTTTAATGAGTTATCATCATCTTTAAGAGAGCTGACATGCACAAATGTTGCATGGTTATGGTTAGAACAACAGAGAGCATTTGATATCCTTAAACAGCAAATTCCCAACCCACCTACATTAAGATACTATGATGTCCACAAACCAGTAGTTCTTTCCTGTAAGGCTTCAAAGTTCGGGCTTGGTGCAGTTATTCTTCAAGAAGGTAGATCTGTTGCCTATGCATCTAGAACTCTTAATCAAACTGAGATGCAGCATGCTCAAATTGAGAAGGAACTTTTGGCAATTGTGTTCACATGTTCGAAGTTCCATGATTATATTTATGGCTGAGCTATCCAAATCAAAGCTGATCATTAGCCTCTAGTCACTACTTAAAAGAAGCCTATGCCTTCAGCTCCAGCAAGATTACAAAGAATAATGCTCAGATTGCAAAAGTACACTTTCAGAATGGTCTATACAAAAGGTAAACTTCTTTATCTAACTGATACGTTATCCAGCTCACCCAGAAATACTATGGAACAGCTTAAAGCAGAGAATTTTGATTTTAATGTCATGGAAGTACATAATTTTTCTACCACAAGACTTGGTGAGCTAAGAGATCATACAATGACTGATCTAATTTTGCAAAAGCTGAACCACTACATCAGTGTAGACTGGCAGTCAAAGCAATCTAGTGTACCGCAAGAAGTGCAACCTTACTTTCCATACAAAGATGAGACGCTGATGGAAGATTGTATCATTTCCAAAGGTCCAAAAGTTATTGTTCCTACTTCTTTTCATAATGAGTCCATTCAGATTTTGTATTGTGGCCACCCAGGTTCCAATTCTAACAAAAGATGTGTGAGAGAACTAATAATTTGGCCTTCTCTAGTAAAAGACATTGATAAAGTGCTTTCTTCCTGTTCAATATGCAAAAGTACCTAAGCTGCATTTGCAATAAAAAACACTTCTGCTAAGCCAAATTCCTGAACTACCTTTGTCAGCACTAGCAATTGACATATTTGAGTGAAACAGTCAACATTACTTAGTAGACTCTTATTCAAACTAGGTTGAGATTGATTTGCTATCTAATAATCTAACCTAATGTCCAGTGCTGTATCACTAAGATGAAACATTATTTCTCAGTTGATGGTAGTTCACACAAAGTTGTTTCTGACATTGGTTCTCAGTTTATCAGTCAATTGTTTTAGAAATTTGCAAAAGAATGGGGCTTTATTCATGTTACTAGTAGTCCTGAATACCTACAGTGAAATGGCCTTGGTGAATGTGCAGTACAGAGTGCAAAGCAATTACTGGAGAAGTGAAAGTGTGACAATACCAATATCTTCTTGAATTTACTCAATCTCAGAAATAAACCCCGTGACAACCTACCTGGCTCACCTGCTCAGAGACTTCTATCTAGGCAGACCAGAACAACCTTGCCTATTTTCTAGTTTGTTGGTGCCTAATGATAAAAGCAACAGACAAAGCCCAACTTTTTAAGAAGCATTCTTCTCAGATGTCCAGCTGTGATAAAATGAGCAGACTTCTTCGTCCATTGAAAAAAGGATAGACAGTGAGAATGCAAACAGCAAAAGGCTTTGATCGAATTAGTCAAGTGAGAGGTATATGTGCCAAGCCGAGATCCTACTTAGTGGAATCTGAGGGTATAGGATACAGGAAAAACCACAGACATCTTCTTCCTGTATCAGAAATGATATCACAGCATCATACCTGATGATGTCCTACATCTCCCCAAAGTTGAACATTCCTTGAGGACAGTCCCCGTTGCTACATCCAGTTCTGACGTTTATGTTACATGATCAGGTCATGTTTCTAGACATAGTATAAAATACACAGCAACCTGGACATAATTGTTTTATATGTGCCTATTTTTGTATGATTGCATGTCAACTAATTAGTTCTGTATAACTGCATGTCAAAAGGTTGTTGTTGTTTGTCTTTCGGCTTTTTCCTGGTAAGGGGTCGCCACAGCAGAACTCCAGTCCACTAATGATTGGCAGTAGATTTTTACGAAACGCTGAGGTGCCAGCTTGACGCCCAACCTTCAACGAAGGCATGACCATTTATGCCCGCATGTCTTTCGAACGCTACCCAACCGTGGGAGGACATGCAGACTCCACACAGAAGGCACTCCCAAGCCACGCTGAGAATCGAACGGGAGAACCTCTTGCTGTGAGGTAACACCGCTACCGCCGTACCACCGCGGCATTATTAAATTGCATGTCATTGAATACTGTCATTTTGTATATGATCTATTTTTCAAAGAGAGTGCATGTAGAACACAGCATGTGTATGTATTTTTAAAAAGCATTTCCAGATTTAGCACATGCATATAAATACTGAGCACATGCAGGCAGCAGTGCCATTTTGAGAAAACAGCCTTAGTGTTAACATGTATGAGTGTGGTAGTCAGTCTGTTTGTAAGTTTATTTAAGTTTAAGTTACAAAGCCTCATTTCAGATGTGTTTGTATGTAATAAAGCTGCTTGAACCGAACCCACAGATGTTCATCTGTTTTATCCTGACCAGACGAGTGACAGGTATGTCAGGGTCAGGTAGGTAGGGTAAATGAAGAACTGGGTACAAACAACCAGGATAAACAATACAGAGGTATGGAAAGTGGGGGATACAAAATGTTGGGGGACAACATGATTGGGGATAGGGAGGGGACATCGGAGGCCCATGCCCTTCAAACATGAGAATAGTGAGAATATAGTCCTTACCTTTAGAGCTGTCATCACTGTCCCTTTTATCAGCTTCCTGTTGGAGTGCTTGATGTGTTTGCTTTCTCAGCATTCCAATGAACATATTCTCCATATGGCTGAAACATGCACCAATGGTAACATCTATGACCTCATGCACCATGCCTGACAGCTCCTGGTGGGTGACAAAATCCCCACCTCCACCAATACTCCCAGGGGGTACCACTGCACTAGCTGCCAGGGTAATGCTAACTGATGTCGAGGACCCAGGTAGTACATGGGCTGCAAAGACACTACAGCCAGGTTGCATTCCAGATGTGCTGGGCATTGGTGCAGTTGAGGGGTGGCAGGCTGAGCAGCACTGGTTGGCCTATCTGTCCATGGTGGAAATCATTTTATCAGTTGTCAGAAAACTATGACATCAAAATGTTGTGATCACCCATGTAAAAAATAAAAAGAGAGAGATAAGGGGTTGGGTAGAAAAAAAATAATTAGTCATAAAATAAATTACTACAATACAAATATAGTTTTACTTTTACATTAACTATACTTTTTAAAAAACCAAAACTGGTCTTTTAATCGTTCCAAATAATCATTTCAATATGCATATAATAATACAGATTAAATTAACAACATGGCACTTAAGCTAATTTTGTTGAAATTAATATATGACATTTTTTTATTTTACTATGTATTTATTACTTGTGGGATTTGAGCCCAAAACATCTGAATTCATTATTACAACTGACTCCTATACTTATCTTGAGTACTGATTTTACAGCAAAGATGCTTAATTTGTTACTACTGCATAGAAAACCATTAATTTTAATAAAATAATTAATTTGGTTTGCATGCATACCCATTGCTTCTTAAAGTCTTTCTAAGCATTCAACATAGGCCTCCCTGTTTGCTGAAATCTTCTGGGCGGCTGTAAAATAAAGAGAAGAGAAAAAGAGAAGAGCCTTATGCATGCCAGTCTTGGCTATCTCCAGCTTTGCATATAATTTAAAGTTTCTTTATCTGTATACTTACACAACAGTGGGATGTCAGCAGTCCTAAACTCATCCAATCACTGGTTGGGTTGTTTCTGCTTGCACCTTTTCAGGTTATTGCAATGGTGTCTGTCTTTCTGTCCAGTGCATGAAATGCCAGTCACAGTGGAGAAAGCCCTAGCTAGACTATTCCACATCTCTGATTTATACTGAAACCTGGTATAGTCCCCCTGCAAAAGTCTACAGCTGAGGTGCTTTACACGGAGTCCAGTGAATATTTTGGACTCCATCTTTGGGCCCTAAATTGGGCACCTTCCTTCTTAACTCCTGCCATGTCCCCACAGGTCATACAGCAAAAGTTAAAGTGCTTTCTCAGCAATTTGTGATATTGTATTTAATGGCCACTGCGCAAACTTCCACAACCATGCCATCCCCATGTATGCAATGTTAAACAGACAAAAAATGCCAAACTGAAAAGAAGGCAGTTTAGGAAACAGGAAGGATAATGTAACAGTTGGCATTAGTTTATGGTTTGTATGATGCTGTACCTGTTAGATTACTTAACTTTCAGACATGTATTGGGGTATAAATTTTATGACTTGACACATTTTTTTGTGTGGCTTTACACACTGAAAAAAAGTAATTGTAGTTTGTACTATATGGGATTCAAATAGAGAATACATATTCTTCTACATAGGTGCTTATTTGTCCTTGCCACAGAAGTCAAATTTGTCAGATATGCTCATTAATTATACAGACACATTCAAGAGTGGGTGGTTATCCATGTGTGTAACCAAACAAGGTCCTGGTTTATACACTCAAGTGGCTATGACTATCATTGATGTATGAAGTATATCCAGGGCAGAAATAGCTTTTAATTACAGAAATATAATTGGCAGTATACTCTCAGTCACACATATAATTCATAAAATATCCACTGCTATACATAGTTATTGTTATGTATAATTAACTTTATATTGTGCTTTCTTTTAAAAAAATGAGTGGAACAGCATTAATAAAATTTAGAGTGCTAGATTAGAATCCTGGCTCAACTGTATTGCAATCTTGAACCTACACCACTTGCCACAGGAAAGGCTGGGTAACTGGTATATTTTTTACACCCATTACTGTCCAGAGTGCTCATTGCCACTGAGGACTTGTCTGTTAAACATGCTCATTAGTTATATATACACATTAAAGAGGTGAGTAGTTAACCATGTATGCGTGTGACATGAATCTTCAGAAAATTAATTTTTAATTGTATAACCATAATTGTACTAATACCCACAGTTAGACATAGAATATATGTGATATCATGTGTATGCTCAATCCACCTGCTATACATAGTTATTTTTCTGTATAATAATTTTATTTTGTTAATTTGTATCCGAATTTTAGTGGACTACCATTAATAAAACTTAAAGTTTGCTGGATTAGAACCCTGCAGTATTGTGGCCATTAACTTACATCTGTTGCCACAGGTAGATGTATGCAGAAGGTGTAATTTGTACACTCTCATTATTATGTAAGAAAGCTTACTGCTGCACAATGCCACTTAGTGTGTTTGCATGATGGAAAGCAAAATATGTTACAAATTATTTTTGAAACTGACAATGTCTCATTATTGCCTGCAGTTGTGTATGCTTGCTGACTGCCACACAACACCTCTTAGAGTGTCTGCGCAATGAAAGGCAAAAGATGTAATAATGTATCTTTTTGAAAATGACATGTCTCCTTATATTCTGCAGCATTACACCATGTTTGCACAGAGGTGAGAATGAGCAAACGAGACAGGCAAAGCTCAACATGCACCACTATTGTTAAAAGTGTTTATTAATTTTTATCAAGAACAGAAAAATGTGGGACTTGAACCATGATCTACATATCCTATGTGTTGTATGCTTCATCATGTATACCAGGTGTGCTACACACACACACACACACACACACACACACACACACACACACACACACACACACACACACACACACACACACACACACACACACACACAATTGACTCAGCTCATACGTATGCTGTCCTTAACATAGAAGCAACTTTCATTAATTTAAAAAATATATATATATATATATATATATATATATATATATATATATATATATATATATATATATATCCATTTCATTATATTTGCACTAAGTTGCAAGCCATGCAAATATTAATATTAAAAAAAATAAAACAGCATTATGAAATACATTTTAGAAGACATTACAGATCTTTACACAAGTGTGGATTTGAACTATCATACTACTGATCCTCCAAAACATATTAGGCATGTCTTATATCTCTTTGCCACAGAAACATCTTTGCATCAGGAAAGGAAATCATGTGCATGCAGGCAATTTCCATTTCCTCCACAGTATTAACAAGACATATGCACTTGTACACTCTCATTTTTGCATATATGCGGCTTACATATTTAGTGCAATGACTGACCACACAACCATTTAAGCTTGCAACAATGCAGCTCTGTCTTGTATTGTGCTCGTTCTTCTCTCACAGACACGCAGTCTATAGTGCATTTTGTAGCATTGTTCTTTAAATGCATGACAAAAATATATCAGCAAAAAACATTTTTCAGCAAAGGTAGGAGAGTTTGACTATAAATGCGTGTTGTTTATTTACATTTGAAAGTTTGCTAAGTTAATTCTACACTTTGTATGTGTAGTCTGAATTGCTGTTGTGTCCTCCATTTATGTCCCAGTAATCATTCACAATTGTAATCCATTAGAAAGTAACAATGAGTTAGTAGCCAAACTATATTTACACCTGCTATACAAAGGCAAATGTTTGGGACTTAGCAATTCTAATGAGATCACCCCTCATTAGCATCTTCACCCTGTTCAGAGGTCTGAATCTACACTATAAAAAGGTAATCGTGTAGCTAGGGAACTTGAAAGTGAGACTGGTGTATTTGGAGAAAACAGAAGATTGCTATTCATTTTGATTTATCTGTAGAGAATACTTTTAATCTTGTTAAGGTATAATTGCAATTTTCAAGTACATCTTACATTTTGGAACATGTTACAAAGCAAATAATACACACACACACACACACACACACACACATACACACACACACACACACATACGTGTGTGTGTGTGTGTGTGTGTGTGTGTGTGTGTGTGTGTGTGTGTGTGTATAAATATATATATATATATATATATATATATATATATATATATATATATACACATACACACACACACACATACAGTAGAAAATTGAACTTTTACCTATATGCACTTCATATAGTTCACTGTTGGTATAGGCATTGTTGCCAGGCATTTACATTTCTCAGATAGACAGGTTAACTTTCATCACAGGTGTTCTTGTTAAAATTGTTATCTTGCAATCTTCTATGTTATTTCATGGAATTGTAATGTGCTATGTCAATGATACAAGGTGGTATGCTTCTAAACAAACCAGAATAAACTGCAGAACTGTAGAATTTTACACCAACATGACAGACCACAACTCCAAATCAGGTGCAAAGTTTTATTGGTTTAGTGCTTTCTTCTCGTAGTAGAGATTTGGAGTTGTGGTCTGTCATGATGGCATGCTTCTAAGATGGCCCAGAGACACCTCTAGGGGAGTTGTGGGCACAGTGAGAGGTGAGTGGCAATCATATAAAATTTACTTTTCTGTTGTAAATTTGTACACATTGTGAGAATTGTGTTGAAAGCATATATAACAATTGAATTATGTGGTGTTCCTTGATTTGTACAAACCTTCATTTGCTTTTTGCTTTGGGGTGGGGCAGCCAAGCACCATTTTTGTGTTACCACAACAAAAGCTGTGTTTCAAGAGGTTTTTCTCTCAAAAATGTGTAGTTATCCTGTTATTTCAGTGGAACACAATACATTACTTAAGTGGTATTCCTTGTTTTGGATCAAACATTGGTTTATGTGTGAGTGTGATGTGGTACAGCCACATAACCTTCAATTTTAATAGCAGAGATTTGCTTCTGCAGTTCTTAATGTTGAAAATATGTTTACATAAGCAGGAAATTATTTATGTGATATTTATGTGTTGTATCCTTCTCTGTTTTATGTCACATAGGCTTATGGCTCCCAAGTGTACAAATCTACATAAACCTACCTTCAGTGACTCTGAAAATGCTGTGACAGTGCAGGTGTTCAGGTGCTGCACCACCTTAATGCTTGAGAAATGATGTGGGGGATATGGCGGTCAGAATTCAGATTTGTAACCAGACAGTCAATGATGTCAGTGCAGGTGGGGGGGTCACACCAGGACTTATGATCAGGTGCATCACAAGGCCACTGATATGATTTCATCTGCCTGGAGAAGAACAGCTACAGTTGCCTGTGAATAGATGGCTATAGAAGGAGGCTTGCTACCAAGCCACCACTGGCACCAAATGAAAGAGTTTCTATCCACTGTCAGAGATCCAAAGAGTTCAGAGGAGACTGCACACCAACAGTTGAATGATGTTGATGCTGATGTGCCTGGGAGGAAAAGTATGTGCCAGGAGGAACTTTCATGTAAGCTTACATATGACAAGTTGTAAGATTTGCTTGTATAGTAAAATATAGAACGATTAAAGTAATACTTTTTGCATATTTATTATTGAACCTATTGATAAATTAATAGACTGAATGACACATTTGTTCATTACACATGGGCTGTGTGTGGACGTGGTAGTCATGTTTCAGTTAAAACTATTCTTAATGGAGATATAGGTAAAATTGTGTACAGTGGTGCCAAGGTACTCATCATTTATTTGTGCCACAAGGCACATTGAGTGGCAAAAACGAAGAGTACTAAACAAAATTTCCCATAAGGGATAATGTAAATTCAATTAATCCATTCCCGACCCCTAGAAAATGCACATTTTATGGGAATTATATGCATTAATGGAGTTTTATTTTACTAATAAACATTATAATTTCACTTAAACAGTACAGTATACGTTCACTAATAAACAGTAGGTATAAGTTCAGTAATAAACAGTAAGTACAGTATAAGTTCACTAATAAACAGTAGTTATAAGTTCATCAATAAACAGTAGGTACAGCATATGTTCACTAATAAACAGTACAACCTTACATTTTTAATTTTAAGTCTGTATAACTTTGATGGCCTAAAGGGATGGTGGTGAGGAAGATAGTGAGAAGTGGAGATGTTATTGTTTGGAAGGAGAGTCCCCTTCCCTAAAATCCTTGACCAACTGCCCTTCAGGGGGTTCTTCCTCTTTCTGTCTCTTATCATGACTGAGCCCTGCTTGACACTCACCAGGTTTAATTTTCACTAGAAACCTATCCAATGATGCTTGTGTTTGCCTCCATTTCAAGTTGTCTCTAAAGTGGGACATTGTTTTTTCAATGAACAAATGAACACTGCGACTTGTTAGAACTTTGTTAGGGTGATATTCTTCCATAAAATTGTGCACTTCCACCCATTTTGTGCACATTTCCTTGATTAATGAACTGGGGACATTTTCTCTTACCTCCACCTCACCTAAAGACAGTTCCTCAGCCACTATCTGTTGTTGCTCCCTCTGAAGCTCCTGCAGCTCCTCCATACAAGGTCTTCTTTATGCTCCTCAGCTAACTCCTCCACATCATCAGCATTGACCTCCAGGCCCATGGACTGCCCTAGAGTCACAATTTCCTCCACAATACATGTAGGCCTAGATTCAGTCTCAAAGCCTTCAAAGTCCCTCTGAGTTACAGCTTCTGGCCAAATTTTCTTCCAGGCAGAGTTCAGGGTCCTGTGAGAACTCCTCCACCCAAGCCCTATCAATAAGATTTAGGTAGTGGAGGATAATTTTTTCTAGAATTCTCTCAAGGTCAGCTCTGCATCTGAGGTCACTTCAAAGCACCTCTGGAAAAGTCCCTTTGCATACAGTACCTCTGGAAAAGTGCCATTGTATACAGCTTTTTTTTAAATTAGAGATGATCTGCTGGTCCATGGGCTGGATTAGATGAGCTGTGTTTGGGGGCAAGAACCTCAGAGTGATGAAGGTAACTCCTCCAACAAGTTGTCCTCCAAGCCTGGATGGTAAGTCGGAGCATTGTCCAAAACAAGCAGAGCCTACAGAGACAAATCTTTCTCCAGTAAATATTTTTTCACAGATGGGCCAAACACATCATTTATCCACTCTGTGAAGAAATACCCAGTGACCCAAGCTTTACTATTAGCCCACCACATCACATATAACTAGCCCTTTATCACATTATTTTTCTTGAAAACTCACAGGTTTTCAATGTGGAAAACTAGCAGAAGCTTAAGTTTTAAATCCCCACTTGCATTCATACACAACAAGAGTTAGCCTGTCCTTTATTGGCTTGTGTCCTGGTAATGCCTTCTCCTCTCAAGCGATGTAGGTCCTGTTGGGCATTTTTTCCAGAACAAGCCTGCCTCATCACATTTGAACACTTGTTGGGGAATAAAACCATCAGCCTCTGCATACTTCTTAAACTCCTCAACAAATTCATGGGCAGATTCTTTGTCGGCACTGGCTGCCTCTCCATGTCATTCCACACTATGTATGCCACTTCTCTTTTTAAAGTTTTCAACCCCCCCCCGACTTGTTTTAAACACTTCACTATTCTCAGCACTAGTTCCTGGCTTGTTATTCAACAGATCAGCATGCAACACTTTTCTTTTTCAATAATCATGACCTGTGAAATAGCATCACCACCTGTTTTTCATTTATCCAACTCAACATTTTTTTTCCACTTCCTCTAGTGTCTGTGATCTTTGTTTGGTCAAAGCTTTCACTCCTTTAACTACATCAGCTGCTTTGATGGCCTCTTTATTTTTCATGAAGGTGGAGATAATTTTTCTTGGCATTCGGTACTATATAGCAAGATCAGAAACATGGATATATCACTCTCATATTTCTCTATTGTCTTTTTTCTGCTCTGTCATGGTTCTAACTAATTTTCTTTGCTGATGGCTATCACTGGCCTTCTTAAGACCCATGATTGTACAGTACTGTACTTATTTGCACAAAGAACAGCAAGCAAACACAAGAAGCACAAGAAAGTGTACAGCAGACCTGTTCAAAAAAGTGTGACTAAGGAAATGATTAGTAACAAGATGATTTTTTTCTAGTCAAAATAAGATGAATACCAAATTTTATGAGTTTTGAGGCTGATGAGTATCAAGGTACCACTGTATTAACTGTCCTCCTGCATTATTGCAATTGTGATATTTAATTTGCAACTTACCTTCCTTAATTCATTTCTTCCAGGATCTTCCTCCCTATCAATTGTGGAGTCATCTGCTCATGGTAAGCCAACATTTATTCTTTGATTATTGATGATCATTTGTCATACATATGCATTTATCTGTATGTGTGGGTGGGTCTAATGAGTCTGTGTATTGCTGTACTATCTGCGATAGTGGAACCAGTGTTAATGTGTTATCATAAATTGCTTTAAACATTTTTGTATAGTATTAATTTAATTCCTCTCTTTCTTGCTTATTATCACAGATGATCCTGACAATGGAACTGTAGGACTCTTATGACCTGATGTCAGAGAATCAGTAGATTTTGATGATGGATGGTGGCCAGAGGCACAGTCGGGGGTGCAGTGGTTGAATCTGACACTGAGGTTGACATTCAGCCATCACCCATGTTTTCCCCAAACACAGGAGGCCTATGCATACCTATACTACTGAATCCTCAAATACTGGACAGGTGAAGGGTGACATGCTTGATCAGACTAGTGTGGTTACTATGCCTTCAGCGCCAGTTGATTCTGGCCATAGCCAAAGTGTGTGTGAGATGCCACACAGGAGGGTTTTTAGGTGTGCAAGGAGGGGGCCTGCTCTCCATCCTCCACCTGATCCTGCTGTGTCAATACATGCATATGTTAAGGGCCATCATGGAGGTACAGGCATGTTCTATTATGGCCTCCGAGGACATGCTTAGTTTTGCCGATGTAGCACAGGCTGACGTACAAACTTACAGTGTTATAAGATAGTACTGCATTTTATTTTTTCTTACTTATTTAATTGAATATAGTGTTAAAGATAGTACTGCATTTTATGTTTTTGTGTATTTATTTGCTTCACTGAATATTGTGATCTTTCTGTCCATCTGCAGTAAGTGGGAGTAATTATTCACACTTCATTGATACTTGTTGTTGAATAAGACTAGAGGGTTTCTCTGTGCTTATAAATCATAGTCACTTATCTCTGAATTTCTTTCTGCTGAATACCTGAATATTTGAGCTGTTTGGTTAGCTGTTATATACCTACATCAGCTTTAATACAAGCTAAGTACAAACTTGCAGTGTTATAAGATAGTACTGCATTTTATTTTTTGTGCATATTTGTTTGTTCCATTGAATATTGTGTTAAAGATAGTACTGCATTTTATTTTTCTGTCTATTATTTGCTTGACTGAATATTGTGATCTCTCTGCAGTAAGTGGGGGATATTATTCTCACTCCATTGAAATTTGGTGTTGAACTCTTAGACTAGAGGGTTTCTCTGTGCTTCTAAGTCTTAGTCACTTATCTCTGAATGTATTTCTGCTGAATAGCTGATTATTTGAGCTGTTTGGTTTGCTGTTATATACCTACATGAACTTTATTACAAGCTGAGATAAGTACAAACCTGCATTGTTATAAGATGGTAATGCATTTTATTTTTCCTGCTTATTTATTTGTTTCATTGAATAATGTGTCAAATATATTACTGTGTTTTATTTTCCTGTGTATTTATTTGCTTCAATGAATATTGTGGTCTCTTTTTCTCTCTGCAGTAAGTGGGGGTTTTATTCTCACTTCATTAATATATGGTGTTGAATTCTTAGACTAGAGGGTTTCTCTGTGCTTATAAATCTTACTCACTTATCTCTGAATTTATTTTGGCTGAGTAGCTGAATATTTGAGCTGTTTGGTTAGCTGCTATATACTTACATCAACTTTATTATAAGCTAAGTACAAACTTGCACTGCTATAACATAGTACTGCATTTTATTTTTTCTGCTTATTTATTTGTTTCATTGAATATTATGTACAGATAGTACTGCATTTTATTTTTCTGTGCATTTATTTGCTTCACTGAATATTGTGATATCTCTGTCTCTCTGCTGTAAGTGGGGGTTATTATTCAAACTTCATTGATATTTGGTGTTGAACTCTTAGCCTAGAGGGTTTCTCTGTACTCATAAGTCTTAGTCACATATCTCTCAATTTAATTCTGCTGAATAGCCGAATAGTTGAGTTGCACTTGAACTGTTTTTTACTTAATCTTACTTGTCGATGAAAGAGCTTAATTTAAACTGTATACAACTGTTTTTTACTTAATAAACAGTGGGTTTGTGAGTTGGGGAATGAGATGTTTTACTAGATCGGATCCTACAGGACACATCTAGCCATTTTTGTTGGTATAGTTTTTCACAAATAAGCATAAGCAAAACAACTCATAATGAGAGGTAAATGAGAAATGATTTCTGCTGAATAGTTGAACATCTGAGCTGTTTGGTTAGCTGTTATATACCTACATCAACTTTATTACAAGCTAAGTACAAACTTGCAGTGTTATAAGATAGTAATGCATTTTATATTGTCTGCTTATTTATTTGTTTCATTAAATATTGCATTAAAGATAGTACTGCATTTTATTTTTCTGTATATATATTTGCTTCACTGAATATTGTGATCTCTCTGTCTCTCTGCTGTAAGTAGGGGTTATTATTCTCACTTCATTGATATTCGGTATTGAATTCTTAGCCTAGAAGGTTTCTCTGTCCTTATAAGTCTTAGTCACATATCTCTGAATTTATTTCTGATGAATAGCTAAATATTTGAGCTGTTTGGTTAGTTGTTATATAACTGCATCACCTTTTTGCAAGCTGAGATAAATACAAACTTGCAGTGTTATAAAGATAGTACTGCACTTTATTTTTCTGCTTATTTATTTGTTTCATTGGATATTGTGTTATAGATACTACTGTTTTTATTTTCCTGTGTATTTATTTGCTTTACTGAATATTGTGATCTCTTTGTCTCTCTCTGCAGTAAATGAGGGTTATTATTCTCACATCTTTGATATTCAGTGTTGAACTCTTAGCCTAGAGGGTTTCTCTGTGCTTATACATCTTAGTAACATATCTCTGAAGCTATTTCTGTTGAATAGCTTAATATTTGAGCTGGTTGGTTTACTGTTATATACCTACATAACTTTATTACAAGCTGAGATAAGTAAAAACTTGTGTTAAAAGATGGTAATGCATTTTATTGTTTCTGCTTATTTATTTGTTTCATTGAATATCGTGTTAAAGATAGTACTCCATTTTATTTTTCTGTGTATTTATTTTCTTCACTGAATATTGTGATCTCTCTGTCTCTCTGATGTAAGTGGGGGCTATTAGTCTAACTTCATTGATATTCACTGTTGAACTCTTAGCCTAGAGGGTTTTTCTATGGCTATAAGTCTTAGTCACATATCTCTCAATTTATTTCTGCTGAACAGCTGAATATTTGAGTTGTACTGCAACTGTTTTTTTACTTAATCTTACTTGTCGATGAAAGCACTTAATTTGAATGCCATAAAAACTCTTTTTTACTTAATAAACAGTTGGTTTGTGAGTTGGGAAATGTGATGTTTTTTACTAGATTTGTTCCTATAGGACACAACAAGCCATTTTTGTTGGTGTAGTTTTTCACTAATAAGCATAAGCAAAAGAACTCATAATGAGAGGTAAATGAGAAATGATTTCTACTGACTAGCTGAATACTTGAGCTGTGTGGTTAGCTGTTATATACCTACATCAACTTTATTATAAGTTGAGATAAGTAAAAACTTGCAGTGTTAAAGGTAGTACTGCATTTTAATTTTCTGTATATTTACTTGCTTCACTGAATATTGTGATCTCTCTGTCTCTCTGCAGTAAGTGGGAAATATTATTCTCACTTCGTTGATATTCAGTGTTGAACTCTTAGACTAGAGGATTTCTCTGTGCTTCTAAGTCTTAGTCACATATCTCTCAATTTATTTCTGATGAATAGCTGAATATTTGAGTTGCACTCAAACAGTTTTTTACTTACCCTTACTTGTCGATGAAAGCTCGTAATCTGAACTGCATTCAATCTGTTTTTTACTTAATAAACAGTGGGTTTGTGAGTTGTGGAATGTGATTTTTTTTACTAGATTGGTTCCTGCAAGACACACCAACCCATTTTTGTATGTATAGTTTTTCACAAATAAGAATAAGCAAACAAACTCATAATGAGAGGTAAATGAGAAATTATTTCTGCTGAATAGCTGAATATTTCAGTTGTTTGGTTAGCTGTTATATACCTACATCAACTTTATTACAAGCTGAGATAAGTAGAAACTATCAGTGGTATCAGATAGCACTACATTTTATATGATCTGCTTATTTATTTGTTTCATTGAATATTGTGTTAAAATAGTACTGCATTTTATTTTTCTGTATATTTATTTGCTTCAATGAATATTGTGATCTCTCTGTCTCTCTGCTCTAAGTAGGGGTTATTATTCTTACTTCAATGATATTAAATGTTGAACTCTTAGCCTAGATGGTATCTCAGTGCTTATAAATCTTAGTCACTTATATCTGAATTTATTTCTGCTGCATAGCTGAATATTTGAGCTGTTTGGTTAACTGTTATATACCTACATCAACTTTATTACATGCTGAAATAAGTACGCATGTGCAGTGTTATAAGATAGTACTGCATTTTATTGTTTCTGCTTATTTATTTGTTTCATTGAATATCGTGTTAAAGATAGTACTCCATTTTATTTTTCTGTGTATTTATTTTCTTCACTGAACATTGTGATCTCTCTGTCTCTCTGATGTAAGTGGGGGCTATTATTCTAACTTCATTGATATTCACTGTTGAACTCTTAGCCTAGAGGGTTTTTCTGTGGCTATAAGTCTTAGTCACATATCTCTCAATTTATTTCTGCTGAACAGCTGAATATTTGAGTTGTACTCCAACTGTTTTTTTACTTAATCTTACTTGTCGATGAAAGCGCTTAATTGAACGCCATAAAAAACTCTTTTCTACTTAATAAACAGTTGTTTGTGAGTTGGGAAATGTGATGTTTTTTACTAGATTGGTTCCTACAGGACACATCAAGCCATTTTTGTTGGTATAGTTTTTCACAAATAAGCATAAGCAAAAGAACTCATAAAGAGAGGTAAATGAGAAATGATTTCTACTGACTAGCTGAATACTTGAGCTGTTTGGTTAGCTGATATATACCTACATCAACTTTATTACAAGTTGAGATAAGTACAAACTTGCAGTGTTAAAGATAGTACTGCATTTTATTTTTCTTTATATTTACTTGCTTCACTGAATATTATGATCTCTCTTTCTCTCTGAGGTAAGTGGGGAATATTATTCTCACTTCATTGATATTCAGTGTTGAACTCTTAGACTAGAGGATTTCTTTATGCTTCTAAGTCTTAGTCACATATCTCTGAATTTATTTCTGCTGAATAGCTGAATATTTTAGTTGCATTCGAACTGTTTTTTACTTTATCTTACTTGTCAATGAAAGCTCGTAATCTGAACTGCATTCAATCTGTTTTTTACTTAATAAACAGTGGGTTTGTGAGTTGTGGAATGTGATTGTTTTACTAGATTGGTTCCTGCAAGACACACCAACCCATTTTTGTTTGTATAGTTTTTCACAAATAAGAATAAGCAAACGAACTGATAATGAGAGGTAAATGAGAAATGATTTCTGCTGAATAGCTGAATATTTCAGTTGTTTGGTTAGCTGTTATATACCTACATCAACTTTATTACAAGCTGAGATAAGTAGAAACTATCAGTGGTATAAGATAGCACTACATTTTATATGATCTGCTTATTTATTTGTTTTATTGAATATTGTGTTAAAATAGTACTGCATTTTATTTTTCTGTGTATTTATTTGCTTCAATGAATATTGTGATCTCTCTGTCTCTCTGCTGTAAGTAGGGGTTATTATTCTCACTTCATTGATATTCGTTGTTGAACTCTTATCCTAGAGGGTATCTCAGTGTTTATAAATCTTAGTCACTTATATCTGAATTTATTTCTGTTGCATAGCTGAATATTTGAGCTGTTTGGTTAACTGTTATATACCTACATCAACTTTATTAAATGCTGAAATAAGTACAAATGTGCAGTGTTATAATATAGTACTGCATTTTATTTTTTCTGCTTATTTGTTTCATTGTATACTGTGTTAAAGATAGTAATGCATTTTATTTTTCTATGTATTTATTTGCTTTACTGAATATTGTGATCTCTCTGTCTTTCTGAAGTAAGTGGGGGTTATTTTTTTCACTTCATTGATATTCGGTCTTGAACTCTTAGCCTAGAGTGTTTCTCTGTGCTTATAAGTCTTAGTCACATATCTCTGAATTTATTTCTGCTGAATAGGTTAATATTTGAGCTGATTGGTTACCTGTTATATACCTACATCAACTTTATTACAATCTGAAATAAGTACAAACTTGCAGTGTTATAAGATGGTAATGCATTTTATTTTTTCTGCTTATTTATTTGTTTCATTGAATATTGTGCCAAATATATTACTGCATTCTATTTTCCTGTATAGTTATGTGCTTAACTGAATATTGTGATCTCTCTGTCTCTCAGCAGTAAGTGGGGGTTATTATTCTCACTTTATTGATATTTGGTGCTGAACTCTTAACCTAGAGGGTTTTTCTGTGCTTATAAATCTTAGTCACTTATATCTGATTTTATTTGGCTGAATAGCTGAATATTTGAGCTGTTTGGTTGGCTGTTATATACCTACATCAACTTTATTACAAACTGTGATAAGTACAAACTTGCAGTGTTATAAAATGGTAATGCATTTTATTTTTGTGCTTATTTATTTGTTTCTTTGAATAGTGTGTTAATGATAATACTGCATTTTAATGTTCAATGTATTTATTTGTTTCACTGAATATTGTGCTCTCTCTGTCTCTCTGATATAAGAGGGGGTTATTATTCTCACTTCATTGATATTTGGTGTTGAACTCTTAGCCCAGAGAGTTTCTGTGCTTATAAATCTTTGTCACTTATCTCTGAATTTATTTTGGCTGAATAGCTGAATATTTGAGCTGTTTGGTTAGCTGCTAGATACTGACATCAACTTTATTACAAGCTAAGTACAAATTTGCAGTGTTATAAGATAGTACTGCATTTTATTTTTTCTGCTTATTTATTTGATTCATTGAATATTGTGTAAAGATAGTACTGCATTTTATTTTTCAGTGCATTTTATTGCGTCACTGAATATTGTGATATCTCTGTTTCTGTGCTATAAGTGTGGGTTATTATTCTCACTTCATTGATAGTCAGTGTTGAACTCTTCGCCTAGAGGGTTTCTCTGTGCTCATAAGTCTTAGTCACATATCTCTCGATTTATTTCTGCTGAATAACTGAATATTTGAGTTGCACTAGAACTGTTTTTTACTTAATCTTACTTGACGATGAAAGCGCCTAATTTGAACGCCATTCATACCCTTTTTTACTTAATAAACAGTTGGTTTGTGAGTTGGGGAATTTGATTTTTTTTTTTACTAGATTTGTTCCTACAGGACACAACAAGCCATTTTTGTTGGTGTAGTTTTTCACTAATAAGCATAAGCAAAAGAACTCATAATGAGAGGTAAATGAGAAATGATTTCTGCTGACTAGCTGAATATTTGAGCTGTTTGGTTAGCTGTTATATACCTACATCAACTTTATTACAAGTTGAGATAAGTACAAACTTGCAGTGTTAAAGATAGTACTGCATTTTAATTTTCTGTATATTTACTTGCTTCACTGAATATTGTGATCTCTTTGTCTCTCTTCAGTAAGTGAGAAATATTATTCTCACTTCATTGTTATTCAGTGTTGAACTCTTAGACTAGAGGATTTCTCTGTGCTTCTAAGTCTTAGTCACACATCTCTCAAATTATTTCTGCTGAATAGCTGAATCTTTAAGTTGCACTCAAACTGTTTCTTACTTAATCTTACTTGTCAATGAAAGCGCTTAATTGTAATTGCATTCAAATTGTTTTTACTTAATAAACTGTGGATTTGTGAATTTGGGAATGTGATGTTTTTTACTTGATTTTTTTCCTACAATGCCATTTTGGTTGGCATTGTTTTTCACAAATAAGCATAAGCAAAATAACTCATAATGAGAGGTAAACAAGAAATAATTTCTGCTGAATAGCTGAATATTTGAGCTGTTTGGTTGGCTGTTATATACCTACATCAACTTTATTACTAGCTGAAATAAGTACAAACTTGCAGTGTTATAAGATAGTACTGCATTTTATTTATTTATTTATTTTTTGCTTATTTATTTGCCTCACTAAATATTGTGATCTCTCTGTCTTTTTGTAGTAAGTGGGGAATATTAGGCTCACTTCATTGATATTCGTGGTTGAACTCTTAGTTTTGCAGATTTATCTGTGCTTCAAAGTCTGAGTCACTTATCTCTGAATTTATTTCTGCTGAATAGCTGAATAATTGATTTGCACTTGAATTGTTTTTTGCTTATTCTTACTTATCGATCAAAGCGCTTAATTTGAACTGCATTGAAACTGTTTTTTACTTAATAAATAGTGAGTTTGTGAATTGGGGAATGTGATGTTTTCTAGTAGATTGGATCCTACAGGATATATCAACCCATTTTTGTTTGTATAGTTTTTCATAAAAAAGCACAAGCAAACAAACTCACAATGAGAGGTAAATGAAAAATGATTTCTGCTGAATAGATGATTATTTGAGCTATTTGGTTAGCTGTTGTATACCTACATCAACTTTATTACATGTTGAGATAAGTAGAGACTTGCAGTGTTATAAGATAGTACTGCATTTTATATTTTCGGATTATTTATTTGTTTCATTGAATATTGTGTTAAAGATAGTACTGCATTTTATTTTTCTGTATATTTATTTGCTTCACTGAATATTGTGATCTCTCTGTCTCTCTGCTGTAAGTGGATGTTAGTATTCTCACTTCATTTCTATTCTATTTTGAACTCTTAGCCTAGAGGGTTTCTCTGTGCTTATAAATCTGAGTCACTTATATCTGAATTTATTTCTGCTGCATAGCTGAATATTTCAGCTGTTTGGTTAGCTGTTATATACCTACATCAACTTTATTACAAGCTGAGATAAGTACAAACTTGCAGTGTTATAATATAGTACTGCGTTTTATTTGTTCTGTGTATTTGTTTCATTGAATATTGTGTTTAAGATAGTACTGCATTCTATTTTTCTGTGCGTTTATTTGCTTCACTGAATATGGTGATCTCTCTGTCTCTATGCTGTAAGGGGGCTTATTATTCTCACTTCATTGATACCTGTTGTAGAACTCTTAGCCTACAGGGTTTCTCTGTGCTTGCAAGTCTTAGTCACATATCTTTGAATACATCTCTGTTGAATAGCTAAATATTTGAGCTGTTTGATTAGCTGTTATATACCTACATCAACTTTATTGCAAGCTAAGTACAAACTAGCAGTGTTATAAGATGGTAATGCATTTTATTGTTTTGCTTATTTATTTGTTTCATTGAATATTGTGTTAAAATAGTACTGCATTTTATTTTTCTCTGTATTTATTTACTTCACTGAATATTGTGATCTCTCTGATGTAAGTGGGGATTATTATGCTCACTTCATTGATATTCGAGCCTGAACACTTAGCCTAGAGGGTTTATCTCTGCTTATAAATCTTTGTCACTTATCTCAGAATTTATTTCTGCTGAGTAGCTGAATATTTGAGCTGTTTCGTTAGCTTTTCTATACCTACATCAACTTTATTGCAAGCTAGGTACAAACTTGCAGTGTTATAAGATGGGAAAATCCCAGGATGCAAAAAACTCCCTTGCCAGCCTCAGTAAGAAACTGAGATCCCTCATAAAATCTTCCAAAGCTAGTTACGAAAATAAAACTGCCAAAGATTCCAAAGACAACCACAAGGTATTCTATAACTATGTCAAAAATATAAATGGCAATGCTCAGATCTGCTCTCAGCTAAAACAGAATGGCATTAAAAGAAAGAAAGGCTAGGTTAAACTATATTAAATGTTTTAAAAAAGGATATGTTACACATGTTTCAAAATGTTATGAAGCATAATAGAAGCTATTTGGTTTTTAGCAATAGATGGTTTTAGTTATAAGTGGTTTAGTACAAGAATATTTTAGTTAGAATTTTAAACAGATGTCAATATTGTAAATGGTTACATGTTTTCTAACAATGTTAATAAAATGTGAACAATGTTGGGTAGATAGGAACAAAGTGAATAGGGAATTGTATAGGTTATGATGGGAGCAAAGTGTAGCATGGTATTTGTATACTTGACACAAAATGCTTTATCTCTTTAAATTGCAAATGTGACAACAACAATTTAATTGATTGTTAATTAAAGTATTTGGGTTGGACAAGGGTATTATAAATAGACTCACCACCCAATGTAAAAATGTCTTGAGAAAGCCTGGGAGGGCCCGGGTGAAAGCGCTTGACTGACTTTACTTTTTGGAAGTGTTTGCATTTTTAGCTGAACTGGTGAAGCTGTTACAATTAAAAAACTTTTTACTCAACGCTTGGTTCGTGATCCTTGCATCCTGGTTGTTTTAGATTACCAGTGGGTGCTTTTACAGAAGTGTTTTTCGTGTTTTAATAGTTGTTGCTGCTACAGGATTCATGGCAGAGCGAGCAGCGAGTGCTGAGTTTTGCAATACACGGTAATTTTGGCAGGCGAGGAGGAAGGAGCCGATGACATGCGGTTCTGCGACGAGTTCAAGCAGGTTATGTGCCTGCTTTCCCAGCTATCGGGACTGTTGACAACGCCAACCCACAAAGTGGCAAGGAGATACCAGCTAACCAAGAACAGTTGTTGGCAAGTGACAACATTGGGTCAGGTAGACCTACAACCCATTTTCCTGACAGTAACGAGATGGCAGGAACTACCAACGGACGCCAAAACACGCAACAAGTGAGGAGCAAGAGAGGGTTATTCAACACAACACAACTGCGACAGAAAGAGACTTTAATTTTAATAAATGGACAACCAAATGCTTCTCTTTGGGCAAGGTACGATACAATCTTGTGACAATGTTAACAATAATTTAGAAGCAAAATTGAAGGACTTTAACAATAGGTTGTATTCTTACAAAGCAACCAAACTTGAGATAGATTATTTGTCTGAATGTGTAAGAGTGAAAAGAGTCCCTAAGGGACTGCGATTGTTAAATTCCCCAATAATGCTCAACCAGGCACTGAATTATTCAAAGAGCTTACAGCCCTATTTAACAGAACGGGCTTGAAATGTTAAATTTGATGATTAAAGACTATGAGCAAGCTTCAGCATTATTAGGGAAGTAAATGATTTAAACAACACCATTGTCAAAGATACTATGTTTAATGGCATAAAAAGGATTACAAAAGTACATTTAAAGAGATTGATAGTCATTGTGTACGAATTGTTAACAGAAAAATAAAAAATTAGAACGAGATTTACAGGAGTACAGCACAGGACAGGCATACAAAATATATGGAAAAAGTAAATGGGTGCGTGATCAGAATACAAACAACAATTATATTGAAAAGAACAAGACAATGTTTTTATGATGGCCTAGATGAACAGGGCCCAAGGAGAAGTGAACGGTTGGCACAGAAGTCCAACCAGCAGTTAAACCAAAACAGGATAGGGCAGCAGGATTTTCAGTTTGGCCAGGGGAGGCAGAGGAACAGACAAACAAGCAACCACACCAGGAGGTGGAACCCCGAGGATACAATAACTGAAGAACCGTACAACACTGTTATAGACAATGATAAACTGTACAATGAATGTTGTAAGGTTGTTAAGAAAGGGAATTTTTCTATATTTAATTACACGGAGGTTGAGGTTAATGATCAGTTCTTTGAGGTTTTTACTAAAGGACTACACTTTGTCCCACAAAGTTCCATTAACATACCTAAGACCATTTTAGATTTAAAGCTTTTACAAGGCAATTAAACATAACAGCAATGCTGAAAGAGAACTTAAGTGATAGAGACAAATTGCATAGGAGAAGTATATGGAACCCCCATTGCATCCCGTTTAAAACATTTGAGGATATGGTTGAAGTGGAAATTAGAAACATATGTATTAAAGATATGTCAAAAATAACAATTTTTCTGAAGTATCATATAAATTGATCAAAAATTAAACAGGGAAGGAATTAGAGTCATGAAAACAGACAAAGGGGAGTGGTCCTTATGTATCAGCATGACTACTGAGCCTCATTGCACACACATTTACATGACAATGAGCAATATAACCAGGTGTCAGTGAATGAGAGGAACATCATATGCCAAGATTAAGTACAAACTAGAAGACAATTTATACCAAGGAGCAATTAATGAAGAACTTTACAACTACCTCCTAGTGACCAAACCAGTTACTCCCATTGTCTTTGGTATCCCCAAAGTACATAAAGGGCTACAACCATTGGTATTTAGACCAATTGTAGCAGGGGCTAGGGGGATTACCGAACCACTTGGGAAATTCATAGATGCAATATTGAAAAATTCACAACATCTTTAAAATGTTTATGCAAAGACTCCTGGGAATTTTTAAGGAGCATTAAGAAAGAATTGTATCAGGGAACTAATTATATGGTAACAGTGGATGTAGTGGAATTATTCCCAAGTATTCCACATGGAACTGGGTTAATATGGTTCAATGATATGCTGGCAGAGCATTCAAAATTAGGAGGCAAAATGATAGCATTATTGGTTGAACTAATGGAGGTTATCTTGAAAAACAATTTTGTTTTTCTGTGGAATTATTCCGACAGAAAAAGTGTGGCAATGGGGACCCCTGTGCCTCTGCATATGCTAACATTGTCCTAAGTTATTGGGAATCTAAATTTGTATTCAATACACGGTGGGCAGAACATCTTACACATTATCAATGCTACCTAGATGATATATGTATATTATGGAAGGGTAGTATTGAAGAACTTGAACAATTTATTGAATACATTAATGATAGCACTGAATTTTTAAAATTTCGTGCAACATTAGTACTGACAGGTTGCAGTACTTGGATGTAGATCTATGCAAAAATGCAGAAAAGGGTTGCTTCCGCGTCATTATACACAGAAAAAATAGTTATTCCAATATGTTTCTCCATTTTAACAGCAACCACCCCGTATTCCAAAGAAAGGAGTTATTAAAGGACAGATCATCAGGAGGCTAGAATGTGTAGTGAAGAGGTGTTATTTAATGAGGAGTGCCTATTTTAAAAACATTGTTTGAGGAGAGGGGTACCCACACAACTAATAGAAGAAATAATAACAGAAGTAAAAGATCAGAGAAAGGACAAATATTTTCCTTTATTAGGGAAGAACGTAGAGACAATAATAGTAAAGCTGGAGAAAAAGTGAAAAACAAGGGTGTCTGTTAGGTACACAATTGCAATGAAAGTTGGTCAGTTGAAAGAATTATTAACAAATACTGGCCAATTGTAACTATAAACGAGGAATTTAAGAAAACACTTGGCAACAAACCCCAGTTAGTTAGAAGGAGAAACAAAAATTTAAAAGAGTTATTAGAAGCAAATTATGAAATGAAAAAAGAAGGAAGAAACAACAAGAATGGCACATTTAGATGTAACACTTGTAGACAGTGTCCAAATATGATCGATAAGAAAGGCTTCTACTTGAATTCAAGAAAAATTTATTTAAGATCTCCAGGGTACTTTAACTGTAAGGCTAAGGGAGTAGTCTACTTAGGGTTATGTCAACATTGCCAATGTTTCTATGTAGGAAAAACGGAGGGCGTTAGCCAAAGGTGTGAGCACCTTTATGAAATTAGTAAGGGAAGGAGACCAATGCATTTTCAAGCACTCACTAACATGTGAAAACATGGAACTAAGATTTATGGTGCTTGAACAAGTACATGTTGGCCCCAGAGGGGGAGACTGGGAAACATCCTTGGAATACAAGGAACTGCTTTGGCAGGTGAAACTAGAAGCAGCAAAATCCCCTGGGCTTAATGGGGCTATTAGTATCACCAGCTTATTAAAAATGAGAAGGGCAAAGTTATAAAGTGGGGTAGGAGAATGATTAACCTTCAACAAACAAATTAGTTGGTTAGGCACCAAGAGTAGGCAACCTGGAACTGAATGATGTGGGTTGGCATTAGGATTACTATAGGCAGCAATACAATATGTACGCTGAGAGATGTTAAAAAAACTTTTCCAAAGATTTAGAATGTTAATGATGGTTAAATGAGACCACAAGAACAACAGTTAGAGGTCAGTCTTTGCTGGCTAAGGCTAGGTTAAACTATATTAAATGTTTTAAAAGGATATGTTACACATGTTTCAAAATGTTATGAAGCATAATAGAAGCTATTTGGTTTTAGCAATAGATGGTTTTAGTTATAAGTGGTTTAGTACAAGAATATTTTAGTTAGAATTTTAAACAGATGTCAATATTGTAAATAGGTACATGTTTTCTAACAATGTTAATAAAATGTGAACAATGTTGGGTAGATAGGAACAAAGTGAATAGGGAATTGTATAGGTTATGATGGGAGCAAAGTGTAGCATGGTATTTGTATACTTGACACAAAATGCTTTATCTCTTTAAATTGCAAATGTGACAACAACAATTTAATTGATTGTTAATTAAAGTATTTGGGTTGGACAAGGGTATTATAAATAGACTCACCACCCAATGTAAAAATGTCTTGAGAAAGCCTGGGAGGGCCCGGGTGAAAGCGCTTGACTGACTTTACTTTTTGGAAGTGTTTGCATTTTTAGCTGAACTGGTGAAGCTGTTACAATTGAAAAACTTTTTACTCAACGCTTGGTTCGTGATCCTTGCATCCAGGTTGTTTTAGATTACCAGTGGGTGCTTTTACAGAAGTGTTTTTCGTGTTTTAATGGCATTAAATATACTGATCCCAAGGATATTGCCAATATCCTGGCAGATCTATTCAGTGCCAACTTCACCCCCCCTCTCACCCCATAAATGGCCCATCTGAATACTGGAAGATTGCCAAATTCCGGTAATAACAGCCACACAGGTAAGAAAATGCACTCTTCAAAGCTAAGACTACAGCATCCATTGGACCAGATGACATCCCGGCCTGTATACTACATGAACTACAATATGAACTGGCACCTCACCTAAGAGTCATGTTTAATCATAGCCTCACCTCAGGTTTTGTGCACACTGAGTGGCGCAGAGCTACAGTTATCCCACTCCACAAGGGGGGATTCACCTTGGATCCTGGAATCTACCGTCCCATCAGTCTGACGAGCCTTATCTGCAAGACCATGAAGCGTATTATCATGGAACTTATAAACAAAGACATTGGCAGCCTTCAAACACTGCACCCCATACAGTTTGGGTTTGTGAAGGGCCGATCTTGTCTCCTGAACCACATTGACTTCTTCGAATCAGTCTCCAGAGCCATGCACAAGGGCAAAGTGTTCCACACAGCCTAGCTAGACCTTGCCAAGGCCTTTGACACCATCCCCCACTCTGGAATCATAGATAAACGTACTAAGCTGGGCATTAATCCCTACGTCACCCAATGGGTTGCTAACTGGCTTACTGATAGAACCCACACTGTGACAAGTGGAGTACCTCAGGGTTCAGTCCTAGGACCACTCTTGTTTGGCATCTACTTCTCTGAAGTACAGGCCAACACTACAAGACTCTGGCTAACAAAGTTTGCAGATGACTGCAAACTGGGAGCCATAACTGAATCCCCAAATGATGTGGATACTCTACTAAAGGGCCTTACAGAAACAAATGCTTGGTGCCAGAGCCATGGGTTCAAGCTCAATGCGAAGGAATGCATAGTTATCCCCTTTGGGAAAAAAACATGTACCCGTGAATTACATTATAGATGGCAGTACACTAAACACTGAAAGTGTAATAAGAGACTTAGGGAAACAGGTGGACAGTGATCTCATCTTCGATAACCACATTGCCACAAAAGTCAGGAAATCCTTCTATGTGGCATGCCTAAAGCAGATGGCCTATGCTGACCGCCTTAAAAAACTCCAGCTCTACTCGCATATCATCTGCTCAGAGGCGATTTCTGCTTAACATACAAGGCCATGTCAAACCCAGAGCTGTTGGACATGCTTCACTTAAAGAAATCCCAATCCCTCAGAACCACATGCTCCAGGGGATCTAAACCTTGTCATCACAATAAACAAAACATGCTGGAGGGATAGGTTCCTGATCCAGAGACTCCGCGGACTCTAGAATAGATTGCCCATACATGTCAAGCAGAGTGCCTCTTTGGCCATCTTCAAAAGGATCCTTGATTGGATGGGAGAATGGAAATTCACCACAGGTATCACGTCAGTCACCCTGCTAGACAGGGGTTCAGGGAAGTAAATAGTGTGGGAAGAAATAGCCAGTGAATTGTTATGGCTAGGCTTATATAGGCCCTAGGGCTGATAGCCTAGTACCAACCTATGAACCTATGAACCTATTTTATTTTTTCTGATTATTTATTTGTTTCATTGACTATTGTGTAAAATATAGTACTGCATTTTATTTTTCTGTGTATTTATTTGCTTCACTGAATATTGTGATCTCTCTGTCCCTCTGATGTAAGTGGGGGTTACTATTCTCACTTTGCTGATATTTGATGCTGAACACTTAGCCTAGAGGGTATCTGTACTTATAAATCTTAGTCACTTATCTCTGAATTTATTTCTGCTGAATAGCAGAATATTTGAGCTATTTGGTTAGCTGTGATATACCTACATCAACTTTATTACAAGCTGAGATAAGTACAAAGTTGAAGTGTTATAAGATAGTACTGCATTTTATTGTTTTGTGTATTTATTTGTTTCATTGAATATTGTGTTAAACATAGCACTGCATTTAATTGTCCTGTGTATTTATTTGCTTCAGGGAATATTGTGATCTCTCTGTCTCTCTGCAGTAAGTATGGGTTATTGTTCTCACTTCATTGATATTTGGTGTTGAACTCATAGCCTAGAGGGTTTCTCTATGCTTATAAATCTAAGTCACTTATCTCTTTGTTTATTTCTGCTGAATAGCTGAGTATTTGAGCTGTTGGTTAGCTGTTACATACCTACATCAACTTTATTACAAGCTGAGATAAGTACAAAGTTGCAGTGTTATAAGATTGCACTGCATTTTATTTTTTCTGCTTATTTATTGTTTCATTGAATATTGTGTTAAAGATAGTACTGCATTTTAGTTTTCTGACTATTTGCTTCACTGAATATTGTGATCTTTCTGTCTCTCTGCTGTAAGTGGGGGTTATTATTCTCACTTCATTGATATTCTGTGTTGAACTCTTGGCCTAGAGGGTTTCTCTGTGCTTCTACATCTTAGTCACATATCTCTCAAATTACTTCTGCTGAATATTTAAGTTGCACTCAAACTGTTTTCTACTTAATCTTACTTGTCGATGAAAGCGCTTAATTTGAGCTGCATTCAAGCTGTTTTTACTTAATAAACAGTGGGTTTGTGAGTTGGTGAATGTGATGCTTATTACAAGTTTGGTTCCTACAGGGTACATCAAGCCATTTTTCTTGGCATAGTTTTTCACAAATACGCATAAGCAAAATAACTCTTAATGAGAGGTAAATGAGAAATTATTTCTGCTGAATAGCTGAATATTTCTTGGTTTGGTTATTATTCTCACTTCATTGATATCCTATTTTGAACTCCTAGCCTAGAGGGTTTCTCTGTGCTTACAAATCTTAGTTACTTTTATCTGAGTTTATTTCTGCTGCATAGCTGAATATTTGAGCTGTTTGGTTAGCTGTTATATATAGCTACATCAACTTTATTACAAGCTGAGATAAGTACAAACATGCAATGTTATAAGATAGTACTTTATATTTTTTTTCTGCTTGTTTATTTAATTGAATATTTTGTTAAAAGATAGTACTGCATTTTATTTTTCTGTATATTTGCTTGCTTCACTGAATATTGTGACCTCTCTGTCTCTCTGGAGTAAGTTGGGAATATTATTCTCACTTTATTGATATTCAGTGTTCAACTCTTAGACTAGAGGATTTCTCTGCGCTTTTAAGTCTTAGTCACTTATCTCTGAATTTATTTCTGCTGAATAGCTGAATAATTGAGTTGCACTCAAACAGTTTTTTACTTAATCTTACTTGTCGGTGAAAGCGCTTAATTTGAACTGCATTCAATCTGTTTTTTACTTAATAAACAGTGGGTTTGTGAGTTGTGGAATGTGATGTTTTTTACAAGATTGGTTCCTACAAGACACATCAGCCCATTTTTGTTTGTATAGTTTTTCACTAATAAGAATAAGCAAACAAACTCATAAAGAGAGGTAAATGATAAATGATTTCTGCTGAATAGCTGAATATTTGATCTGTTTGGTTAACTGTTATATACCTACATCAACTTTATTACAAGCTGATATAAGTACAAACTTGCAGTGTTATAAGATAGTACTGCATTTTAAATTTTATGGTTATTCATTTGTTTCATTGAATATTGTGTTAAAGATAGTTCTGCATTTTATTTTTCTGTATATTTGTTTACTTCACTGAATATTCAGGGTTGCCACCTTTTAACAAGGGCAAAGTGGGACATGGGGGTGTGGTCAACAGGATAGGGGTGTGGCCAACATGACATTGGCCACACACCCACCATGACATCACCAGAGTTGTTAAAGGAGATGTAGTATTATAGAGGAATGGAGCAAAATAGAGTTTACAAACAGTTTGAAAAAGGTCAAATAGTAAATGAGGTAATGTAGGGGGCATTTTGGCCATTGAAGACTAACATTAACACAGCTTATAGAAAATGAAATGCATTATTTTTACCACTGAACATGCCCACCACACCCCACAAGACAAAAAAGTTAACCATATTCACTGAACCAAAAACAGTAAAATGAATGAGAATGCACAGTGGATACCATAGACCTAATTTAGCTTTTGACCACAGCAGTTAAGAAATGTATGGCACTAATTTACACAGCGCAATGATCTATTAATAAACATGCCCAACAGCAGCACTGGTCATAATCTGATTATAATGAAAACAGTAAATAAGTATGTTGAAGACATCACTAAAACACAAAATAAAAACTTTGCTACTTAGGCATAAACTACCCTGTAACATGGTTTAGCACAATCTCAAATACATTGCATTAACTTCAGAGCATCCATCCACAAAAAAAAATAAATGGGAAAAAGTCCAAACATTTTAACTTTTAAAATACTTCTTGCAAGAGAAGTAACAAACTACAATGTACAGCAGACTCCATGGGCTCCTTTTACCTCAAAACATAGCAATTAATCCAGCACAGCAATGCAATAAACAGGCCCAAGTAAAAGTAACACACCCATATTCACATTACAAGCAAAACAGTACATTTTAACCTTATTAAAAATGCATAATAAATTAAATGCACACATTTACAAGTATAAATGAAAACAATCTTGAAACAGCTTTGGCAAATTGGCAACGTGTACCTACTAGAATAATAAATGAATTACATTAACTGTTAACATTCCCCCTCAAAAGGTAGACTTGTACCACATAGACATGGACTTGCAGGAACAGGAAAAATTACCTAAACAGTATATCGTAACTTCCTGAAAACAGCATTATAGTGCATATTTCCATACAAAAAAGTACAAACTATGCTCAAACAATTCCTATATGCATACAGACAATACCCAGAAAAAGCTACGACAATAGAAATGCATCACACTAAGTTTATATTTCACTGCCCCCCAACAGAAACAAACAACTTCTATACACAGTTCAGCCTTTTAAAGGTAATGCTTCCAAATCATACCCCAAGCATAATAACAATTACATATACATTCAGGTTTTATATCTTTAAAACTACTACTCAAAATATCAAACTAACTACTAAAGATTTAAATATGTACTGCACCCACTATCTGCCTTTAAACATTAAAAAATTAAACCACAATATATTCCCATTTTAAACTAGTACAAAAGTCTCAAAATAACCACTGCACAGATTTAAATACTACATACTACATCCCCACCTACCTCTAAACAGTAAAAAATTAAATAAAGCACACTATTCCCATTTTAAATAACTAAAGCCACAAAATGCAATTATCTACTTACCACTCACAGTTATTGCTGGGCTGGCTCCCTTGCTGGCTGGGCTGGCTCCCTTGCTGGCTGGGCTGGCTGGGCTGGCTCCCTTGCTGGCTGGGCTGGCTGGCTGGGCTGGCTCCCTTGCTGGCTGGGCTGGCTGGCTTGGCTGGCTCCCTTGCTGGCTGGGCTGGCTGGCTGGGCTGGCTCCCTTGCTGGCTGGGCTGGCTGGCTGGGCTGGCTCCCTTGCTGGCTGGGCTGGCTGGCTGGCTGGGCTGGCTTCAATGCTGGTGAAAAAAATCAGATCTTTTGTCGCAGCTGCTATAGAGCTTAGTGCTCTACAGCTGCGACCTTTATGGGGCTCTTCAGAAGAAGTTCCCGCCCCCTACAATGGCTGCAGCCAATTACTGTGCTGCATTACCACCCGGACCTAGCAGAGAATCCCTCTAACTGCAGGTCCGGGTGGTGACGTAGCCGCATTGCCATGGAAAAACCGGAAGTATTTTCGGCTTTTCCACGGCAATTTAAATGCGAAGTGCTGCAAGCGCAAAGGGAAAAACGGGACTTTTAAAGTCCCACGCTTGCAGTAGCTGAAGCGGGATGAGAGCACTCAAACCGTGAGTGTCCCGCTGACAACGGGACGGGTGGCAACCATATGAATATTGTGATCTCTCTGTCTCTCTGCAGTAAGAGGGGATTATTATTCTCACTTCATTGATATTTGGTGCTGAACTCTTAGCCTAGATGGTTTCTCTGTGCTTATAAATCTTAGTCACTTATCTCTGAATTTATTTTGGTTGAATAGCTGAATATTTGAGCTGTTTGGTTAGATGTTATATATTTACATCCACTTTATTACAAGCTAAGTACAAACTTGCAGTGTTATAAGATAGTACTGTGTTTTATTTTTTCTGCTTATTTACTTGTTTCATTGAATATTATGTAAAGATAGTACTGCATTTTATTTTTCTGTACATTTATTTTCTTCACTGAATATTGTGATATCTCTGTCTCTCTCTGCTGTAAGTGGGGGTTATTATTCTCACTTCATTGATGTTGGGTGTTGAACTCTTAGCCTAGAGGGTTTCTCTGTGCTTTTAAGTCTTAGTCATATATCTCTACAAATTATTTCTGCTGAATAGCCGAATAAAGTTGCACTCAAACTGTTTTTTACTTAATCTTACTTGTCGATGAATGTGCTTAATTTGAACTGTATTCAAACTGTTTTTACTTAATAAACAATTGGTTTGTGATTTGTGGAATGTGATCTTTTTAATAGCTTGGTTCATACAGGGCACATCAAGCCATTTTTGTTGATATAGTTTTTCACAAACAAGTATAAGCAAAATAACTCATAATGAGAGGTAAATGAGAAATGATTTCTGCTGAATAGCTGAATATTTGAGCTGTTTGGTTAGCTGTTATATACCTACATCAACTTTATTACAATCTGAGATAAGTACAAACTTGCTGTGTTATAAGATAGTACTGCATTTTATATTTTCTGCTTATTTATTTGTTTCATTGAATATTGTGTCAAAGATAGTACTGCATTTTATTTTTCTGTATATTTATTTGCTTCACTGAATATTGTGATCTCTCTCTCTGCTGTAAGTGGGGGTATTATTCTCACTTCATTGATATTCAAATTTAAACTCTCAGCCTAGAGGGTTTCTCTGTGCTTATAAGTCTTAGTTATCTCTGATTTTATTTTTGCTGAATAGCTGACTTTTTTAGCTGTTTGGTTACCTGTTGTATACTTGCATCAACTTTATTACAAGCTGAGACAAATAGAAACTTGCAGTTTTATACAATAGTACTGAATTTTGATTTATTTTTTTTGCAGATTTATTTGTTCATAGGTTCATACGTTCATAGGTAGGTACTAGGCTATTGGCCCAAGGGCCAAAGTAAGCCTAGCCAACAAGGTTCCCTGGCTTACGCCACCCAAGAAAGTTAATGATCTGTGCCTCTGTCGAGCAGATGCACAGAAGTGATCCCTGGGGTGTTTTTCCGATTTCCCATCCACTCTTCAAGATTTTTCTTGAAGAGTGCTAATGAGGAACTTTGCTTAACATAGATGGGAAGCTTGTTCCAGAGTATAGGAAGTTTCTGGGACAGGAATATATCCTTCCAGAATGTCCTGTTTATTATGGTGACAAGGTTTAGGTCCCTAGAGCATGCAGCTTGGAGAAATTATGATTTCTTTAGGTATAGCATATCCAACAGGTCTGGCTTTATCATTGCTTTACATGTTAGGCAGAGATTTCCCCGGATTAGGCGATATGCTACAGAGTAAAGCTGGAGTTTTTTGAGACAGTCAGTATAGGGCATCTGTTTGAGGTCAGTGATCATCTTTTTGAGGTACTTCTGTGGCCTTTCCAGCAGCTGCAGATGTCTTGTGAGGTACATTCCAAAAGGGGATTGTACTCTATAATGGATCTAATGAGTGTCGAAAAGAGGACAACAATGACCTCTTTTTTCCTGGATGAGAACCCTTTTGTGACGAGGTGTTAAAGACAGTACTGCATTTTATTTTTCTGTGTATTTATTTGCATCATTGAATACTGTGATCTCTGTCTATCTGTAGTAATTGGGGGTTATTATTCTCATTTCATTGATATTCAGTGTTGAACTCTTAGCCTAGAGGGTTTCTTTGTGCTTTGAAGTCTTAGTCACTTATCTCTGAATTTATTTCTGTGGAATATCTGAATATCTGAGCTGTTTGGTTAGCTGTTATATACTTACATCAACTTTATTGCAGGCTGAGGTAAGTACAAACTTGCAGTGTTATAAGATAGTACTGCATTTTATTTTTTCTGCTTATTTGTTTAATTGAATATTGTGTTAAAGATAGTACTGCATTTTTCTGTGTATTTGTCTGCTTCACTAAATATTGTTATCTCTCTGTGTCTCTGCATTTAGTTTCTACCTTCCCTCCCTGTTTCTTGTTGTGATATTAATATTGTTGGCCTTGGAAATGCCCGCCCCTCCTGTAAATTTGGGTTTGAACACTCCTCCTAGGTCCATCTCATTTGCTCACTCAGCCGAGTACAGTGAGATCATATTTTGATTTCAGACACTCCTACCAGTCCCATCTGTTCAGCTCTATCCCAGATCTATCCCAGTCTAGTGTCATTAGCTCATGCTACCTAATAAAGAGAGAACATTTGAACAGACCAACCCACTTATTCCCTTAACCTTGAATTATCTTCTGTTTCTCCTTTCTCCCTTTCCATTTTACTTTGTGTTCTGACTGAGTGTGCTTCTCAGCTGATAAGTATATTTTTGCCACTTTTTAACAGTTCATTGTTGAATTAAACAATAATTGAATTCAGTTCAGAATACAGTTTGAATAAATTGCTTTAATATTGCTGCACACTCAAGTGTACTAGCTTGCACTGCACTTGAATTGTTTTTAGTGCTGTTTTAGCTGCTTTTCTGTAACAAAAAAATAATAATAATAATAATAATAATAATAATAATAATAATAATAATAATAAGCTTGTTTCCTGCCTTTCCTGTAACTAATCTAGTCCAGTTACAGATTTGCTGTCGTGGACTGTTTGCTAGCTTCTGAGCCCCCCCCCCAAGCCTTTCTGTATTGGAGAGCAGCCTTCTAGCTTATCAGTGGGAGTGGTAAGCAATAGGTAGCCTATCTACCACAAGAGTGGTTTCTGGCACAGAAATTGTAGTTTATTTTCTGTTTGGGCAGTTTTTCCATCTCTTTCAACTTTCTGGTCTAAAAGTCTGTGTTTGCACTTGTTTACCACATTTCCTGTAGCTAGTCTAGTCCAGATACAGTTTTGCTGTATCCAAGACTGTATGTAAGATTCTGAGCCCCCAAGCCTTTCTGTGTTGAGTGAAGCCTTCTAGCTTATCAGTGTGAGTGATAAGCTCTAGGTAGCCTATCTACCACAAGAGGAGTGGTTTCTGCCCAGAAATTGTAGTTTAGAGGCTGTTTGAGCACTTTTTCCATCTCCTTCAACTTTCTGGTTTAAAAGCCTGTATTTGCACTTGTTTCATGCCTTTCATATAACTAGTCTAGTCCAGGTGCAGATTTGTTGTATCCAAGACTGTTTGTAAGCTTCTGAAACCCCCAAGCCTCTCTGTGTTTGGGGAAGCCTTCTAGCTTGTTTGTGGGAGTGATAAGCACTAAGTTGCCTATCTACCAGAAGAGGAGTGGTTTCTGGCCCGGAAATTGTAGTTTATTGGCTGTTTGGGCAGTTTTTCCATCTCCTTCAACTTTCTGGTCTAAAAGCATGCCTTTGTGCTTTTCATGCCTTTCCTGTAGCTAGTCTAGTCCAGATACAGATTCCCTGTATCCAGGACTGCATGTAAGCTTCTGAGCCCCCCAAGCCTCTTTGTGTCAGAGGGAAGCCTTCTAGCTTATCAATGGGAGTAGTAAGCACTTGGTAGCCTATCTACCACAAGAGCAGTGGTTCTGGCCCAGAAATTGTAGTTTATTGGCCACTTGGGCAGTTTTTTCCAGCTCCTTCAACTTTCAGGTCTAAAAGCCCGCATTTGCCCTTTTCCCGACTTTCCTGTAACTAGTCTTGTCCAGATACAGATTTGCTGTATCCAGGACTGTATGTAAGCTTCTGAGCCCCCCACAAGCCTCTCTGTGTTGGAGGGTAGCCTTCTAGCTTATCAGTGGGAGTGGTAAATACTGGGTAACCTATCTACCACAAGAGGAGTGGTTTCTAGCCCCGAATATGTAGTTTACTGACCGTTTGGGAATTTTTCCATCTCTTTCAACTTTCTGGTTTTAAAGCCTGTACTGCACTTGTTTATTGCCTTTCCTATAGCTAGTCTAGTCCATACACATGTTTGCTGTATCCAGGACTGTTTGTAAGCTTACAAACAGTCCTGGATACAGCAAACATGTGTCTGGACTAAATTACAGACTACCAGACAACACAATACTAATCACGAGACAAGACACATAATGCTCCTAAACAGTGTGCCACTCAACCAAAGCCCCTAAGGCAAAACAGCATATCCAACACACTAGTCATAGGTGACTCGATATTGAGGCACACTGATGTCCCACTCACTAGCTTAAATAAGGAGAAAGTAACAATAAGCTGCCTGTTAGGTGCCAGGATCCACCATATAACTCATGCACTCAGGTCCCTCAACAACAGGTACAGATATGACTCTGTCATTGTACATGCGGGTGTGAATGACCTGAGATGTACCTATCTGGACTACATGAAAAGAGACATAGAGGAGCTCTTGGATTATGTAGCCCAGGTAGGTACAACCCTAGCCCTGAGCAGCATCCTACCATCATGCAGAATGATACCACAGTACAAGCAGAAAATGACTGATTTCAACAATTGGCAAAGTTTCTGGTGTCATTCAAAGGGGATTCAGTATCTGTCTACCTGGGATGACATGATTGCCAGACCTCGATGTTTTGCCAGAGATGGCCTGCATCTGTCACCCCTGGGTTTCTGGATACTGGCCAGGGTCTTGCCACCCCTATAGTGCCTTTTTAGTGGTGTTACAAAGACCAAATTACTACCATAACAGCTACAAACAAATGCAATCTGAGGGTCATGCTGCTCAATGCTAGAAGTCTAAACCTCAAAATGCACTCACTCTAAGCACGTCTTAAAGTGGAGAATACTGACATTTGTGCTGTAACAGAGACCTGGTTCAAGGCAGCAGAAAGCACCCCTGCACTACCAAGCTATAACTCATTCCACACCTTTCAGCCGCAGAACTTGCACCGAAGCTCCAAAGGTGGTGGTGTTTCCATATTAATAAAGTATGTGCACAGCTACAGACTGGTAGCCCAAAATAATGTATCAGAGATTATTCAGGTGCAGCTAATATTGTGAAAGACAGTGATTCAGGTTGTCATCTGTTACAAGTGCCCAACCATGTCCCAAGGCACTCACTCCACATTCCTAGGCACCCTGGAGAATATTAGGGTCCAACCTAACAAACTCATACTAGGTGACTTCAACTACCCCTCCATTAACTGGGAAAACTACTCATGTACCAATACACAACATTTCCTGGAATTCATTAATTCCAATGCCCTGGACCAGCTTGTTCTTACCCACACTAAAGGTAACAGCATCCTTGACCTGGTCATTATTAACATGGACGAACATTGCTCTACACCAATAGTCAACTCTTCCCTGGTTAGATCAGACCACAAACTTATCACCTTGGAAGTCCACAGCCCTCCCACACCTCCCCGACAAAAGTAACCACCATAAAAAACTTCTCCAAAGCTAACTTTGGTCTCCTAAGAACAGAGGTGGCTAACTTCACGGCACTCATGAAAATGGAGAATAGTTGCATGACCACTGAATCATACACCAATGCACTGTACAAACATCTGCACAAATGCATGGATCTCACCATACCCAGTAGAACCAAGATGCTCTCCTCCAAAAAATGGAAGCCAATCTGGTGGTCCACTGCCATAAACAAACTCTACAACAGAAGGAGGAAACTGATATGGAATAAGGTGAAGTCCCAAGACTGGAAAAAACTCCCTTATAAGCATCAACAAAAAGTTGAGATCCCTCATCAAATCCTCTAAAGCTAACTATGAAAACAGAATTGCAGCATATAGTAAAGACAGCCACAAGGCCTTCTATAATTATGTAAAGAACTTCCACAGCAATACCCAGATTTGCTCTGAGCTACTGCACAATGGTACCTCCTATACCAATCCAACAGATATTGCCAATATACTGGCCGACATATTCAGTGTCAACTTTCCCCTCCCCCCACCAAAGGACCAATCACAATACCAGTAGATTTACAGGCACCAAGTATTACTGCTGCACAGGTTAAACAGCACTGTCCAAGGCCAAAAATATAGCTTCTATGGGACTTGACAATATCCCTGGCTGTGTTCTACATGAACTACTGTGTGAACTGGCACCTCACCTGTGTGCCCTGTTTAATCACAGCCTCACCTTAGGCTTTGTCCCTACCAAATGGCACACTGCTATAGTCATCCTTCTCCACAAAAGAAGAGCAATTACATACCCTGAGAACTATTGCCCCATTAGCCTGACAAGTCTGATGTGCAAAGCTATGGCTTCTCAACTTGGTCAACTTCTTTAAGTCAGTCACCAGAGCTGTGGATGAAGGCAAGGTGGTTCATACAGCCTACCATGATCTGGTCAAGGCCTTTGATATCATTCTCCACTCAGGAATCATAGAAAAACTCACTAAGTTAGGTATCAACCCCTATATCAATAGGTGGGTTGCAAACTGGCTCACAGATAGAATCCTCAATGTGAAAGTAGCTGACTCCAAGTCAGACTGCTGACCAGTCATGAGTGGTGTCCCACAGGATTCGGTCCTGGGTCCTCTCCTGTTTGGTATCTGCTTCTCAGAAGTCCAGTCCAACATGAAGGGACTCTGGCTGACAAAGGTCCCAGACATTTGCAAGTTGGGAGCCATTATTAACTTCCCAAGTGATGTTGACATCCTACAGAAAGGCCTCACTGAGACAAACAACTGGTGTCAGAACCATGGCCTTAAGCTCAATCCCAAAAAAATGTATTATCATCCCCTTTGGGAAAAAACCCAGTTCCCATGAACTACCACATTGATGGTAGTCCACTAAACACAGAAGGTGTTATAAGAGATCTGGGAACACAGGTTGACAGCAACCTTTCTTTTGACCACCACACTGCCACTGTGGTCAGAAAGTCCTTCTATGTGACACATCTCATTACTAAGGGCTTTGAATCCAGGAAGAAAAAGTTTATTGTCTCCCTCTACTCTTCCCTCGTTAGGCCAATCATCAAGTGCAATGCATAATTTGACATGTAGCTCAACACCTGCAACAAATGGAGAGGCCACAAAAGTACCTCAAAGAGGATCCTAGGCCTTAAACACTTGTCCTATATGGACAGACTCAAAAAACTCCAACTATTCTCTGTCTTATATCACCTAATTAGAGGCAATCTCTGCTTGACTTATAAAGCCATGTCTGACCCAGCTCTGTTAGAAATGCTACATCTAAAGAAATCCCAATCCCTCCGCACCACATGCTCTACAGACCTCAACCTCATTACCACAATCAACAGAAAATGCTGGAGAGACAGGTTCATAACCCAGAGACTTCCCATGCTATGGAACAGACTTCCCATACATGTCAAACAGAACACCTCACTGGCCCTCTTCAAGAGAAATCTTGATGAGTGGATGGGAAATAGAAAATCCACCCTGGGGATCACTCCAGTGGCTCTACTCGACAGAGGCACTGGAAACTAAGGTTGGGTGGCACATTGCCAGGGTAATCCTATGGGCTAGGCTTGTAAAGGCTCCAGGACCATTAGCCTAGTACACACCTATGAACTTATGAACCTATGATGTAACCCAGAGAATGATAATGAAGCATTGTTCACCTATTTGGGATTCATAGGGAAATTTTCTCACTTTTATATACCCTCTGCAGATATGTTATATAAAGGAGAGTCTTGCTAATCCTATCTCCATTTAGTCCACATAAATACTGTCACTTGCTGCCAAACATGCTATTTCCCAGTGTGAACTACTAGTCTTGTCTGAGCCAAAACTGCTTGAGTTCAGTAGCGCTTGATGACCAAGAAGCAGGAATATAGGCAGAGGATAACTCTTTATAGCTTTGATAATCAGGAGTGCTTGAAATGGATGACCTCAACAGGTTAGTAGTGGAATGTGTGGACATCCTATCTCTGTGAATGCTAAGGAATGTATAGACCTTGTTATACTTAGTTGTAAAGTAGTGTGTGATGCATGGTGGTGCATCACCATGTCTCTGCCCAGCATCCTGGCAGTGCACATGATTCACATACCTGTCACACCAACTCACTCCACCACCTCTTTGTGTATGATGGAAAGCCTAATGGTCATCTTGTTACTAATTTTTTTCCTGTTAAATTTAATTATTTATTCATGGTAAAATGCATTGCTGAATACTAAACCTTATTTTCTTGTTTTTTTTCTCCCCTCTCTCTCTTTTTTTTTTCAGGTGAAGTGAATATCCACTGCAGCCATGGCTCATGACAACAGTAAGAAATCCAAGTAGAGCTGCAGAAGACGCATACAACACATCACTGTCTCAGACCCATATTGTCATCGGGAGGGTCTTCAGCCTCCTGAAGAGTCATTTTAGTTGTCTGGATGAGTCTGGCTGTTTTCTTCAGTATGACCTAGCTACTGCATGCAGGATGTTTGCTGTGTGCTGTATTCCACACAATATGATAATGCACCAGTCTGATGGTGAAGTACCCATGCTGTCACTGCAGCTCACAGTTGTAGTTCTACTATGATTAATGATGACAGGCAGTAGCAGTAGTATGGGACCCAATGTTGCAGGCTCATGTGCAGCATACTGCTGCACAGGTAAAGAGGAAACATCTAATCCAGAACTGTCAACCATGGCATTCAGATTAATGTTTTCTTTCTTGTAAAAAATGCATAGAGTATAATTGATTCATGCAGTAATATGTGGGTAATACTTTGTTGTCCATGGTCTACTGTTCATCAGATATTCCGGGTCTATATTACATTCTCGAAAGTCAACAATGTCGAATCTGACATTGTCAACATGAGAATTGCAAAACTTCAGAACATCGAAGAGGTAAACGGAAATCTCCGTAAGGGGATATTTCCATTTACTTCAATGTAGTGCGGTGTCGAAGTTGGTATATTTAAGTAGTGAGGGGTGTGGGGGGTGCAGGGGGCTTGCCCCTCTGCCTACAACGTTTAGTCTTTTTAGGTTGTTTTTTTTTTTCAGAACATTCAGTGTTTTAACAGTTCAGTCACTAAGGGTCGACCTTTAGTGATTCGAACTGTTAAATATTCGATGTTCTAATATAGACCCATATATATATATATATATATATATATATATATATATATATATATATATATATATATATATATATATATATATTTCAAAATCTTAAAAACTCAAAACACTGAAACTCAAAACACTGAAAACACATATCATACATATACGGAGTTTAAACAGCATAAATCGTAGCACTCTCCGCCAAGTGTAAGCAGGGGGGCTTGCCCCCCTGCACCCCCATACCCCCTGCTACTTATACTTATTAACTCCAAGATTGCACATCACTACACTAAGTGCAATCTTGGAGTTGATATATTTAAGTAGCAGGGGGTGTAGGGTTGCAGGGGGGCTTGTCCCCCTGCTTACACTTGGTGGAAAGTGCTATGATTTATGTTGTTTAAACTCAGTATATGTATGATATGTGTTTTCAGTGTTTTGAGTTTCAGTGTTTTGAGTTTTCAGTGTTTTGAAGTTTCAGTGTTTTGGTCTTCTATATTATGAAGTTTTCTCATTTTCAGTGTTTTGAGTTTTCAGTGTTATGAAGTGAATCCATATATATATATATATATATATATATATATATATATATATATATATATATATATATTTTTTTTATAACAGTTAGTCATATGTTTGTAAAAGTCATGCCTGAGGGTTTATTGACTCCTGTTCAGTGATGTTGTAAGGCATTATATAAGGAATAATGACATTTTTAGCTGTTTTGCCCAAGACGTTCTAGTAAAGTGGTATACCTAAGCATGTGCGTACAAGATGTCCTGACTTAGTACAATTAATAAAAAGTGTTACTTCAATATGTAACTTGAGTTAATGCCATACAATTGAATGAAAAATGATCATACTGCTTTTTATACAATGCAATGTTTTATCAGTTTAAAATATGTCTATTGAGGTGGTGCACATCAGATTATGTTAATTTGTGGTCTCAGAGACAAAAAAATGTAATTTATTCAGGGGTGAGGGTGAAGAGACATCAGTGTCTGTTTACATGACAGAATATATATTTAATTCCATATTTTTTCTCATTACAGTGTTTCCATGATAACTTGTGTATCACTACTTTTTAGTTATAGGTAATTGCGACCTATAAAAGTGGGAAAGTGGTAAAACATAGACCATTGGTGTTAATGACTGAAATATTATACAATCTACAGACTTTTTCCAAAAAAAATGTTTTATGCAGCATCATTACAGGAATTAAATGCATATGCTTGAAAATGTCCCTACACCCCCCTACCCTTTGCTTTGTTTAATACATTTTTCCCTTTCAAGTTAAACATTAACCTGTGTTTGTGAAGGAAAATTGCAAGTAACATAAATATCTCACTTGATTCACAGTAGGCCAAGATCAAATATTCTATAGACATCTCCTAAAGATAGGCTAGGTGATAGTGCAAATGATTTTGAAGAGGGGCTATGATGTCATCTAAATGCGAGTTGATCTGATGTAGTGAACTGCTTGATGCAGGTGATCCTGTAAACACTGATCTGGCAAAGCTGCAGGAGTGTAATCCAGACCTCGAATGGGAGGTTTTGCTACGTGTAGATGAATGCTGATATAGCCTGCATGAAATCTGTTGTGCTTGTTCTTCCCATCGAATTACAGTTCTTTCATGATGTGATCTGTCCCCAAATGTCAGAGAACTGCCCTCTTCCCTTTCCAAGACTGACTCCTGCTTATGTCTGGTAAGTCCTAACCAGTGCACAGATAGAGGTAGGTGGCAACCTATGCTTGGTGTGCCACCATACTAAGCATCATTGTGACAGTGCCATTATTCCAACTCTGTGCCATTTCTAAGTATTGCTGGAAATCCTTAATCATACACTTGAGGACTCTGACCATTTCCAGCTGAGTCTCTGAGTTAGTGCTCTGAGACATAACACTGTCACAGCACAATGTTATAAAGTAAGAAATTGAGTGCTGTGTAACATGATATCTGAATTTAGTGTGTGCATTTTCTCTTTTGCACCCCCTCACCTTTCTGTGTTTTTCTTATTTTAATTATATATTACTTTCTCATGTATTATTTTCTTTCTCATCCACTGATGTTCATTTTTTAGAGATCACATATTCTCAGGAGTAGCTGAGGCACACAACTCCCAGGTTAGTGAGTGCTCCCCTTCTGCCCATTTGAGGACATCCTTACAGGGTTGGGACCATGTCACTGGTCCTACAGGCACCCCATCATGTGGCAGCCTTGTAAGCCTCACTGAACAAGTTCTAAGAGAGTTGATTGAGGGCATGCTGGAGCAGGTTGTGGTTAGATGGATTCACCCAGTCAATGCCTCACTTTAGCATGTTTAGGCACTACTTAAAAACGGCACAGTATTGGAATAATGCCATGGTCACACTGATGACATCCCAGTTGGTGCTGAGCACAGCACCTCCATGTGCCCTTCACCATTCAACATCTGGGCCTTCCAATGCACTACCATCTGGCAATAGAAACTCTAAGGACTCCTGCTGGCACCTACTTAGCCCTTCTTCTCTTGTCCTTTCTCCTACACAGGCTTACCTATTTCCCATCCAGAGTACCCTCTTATTAAAATAAATAAATAAATAAATAAAAATGGGGGGGTCTATAGACTGCCAAAAACATAGTTCCTCTCCTCTCCCATCTTCCCCAGCAGGGCAGTGGGGACTTGTTTGAAGGTATGCTGGAGCAAGCTGTGGTTAGATGGACTCAGCCAGTCTAGGCCTGTCTTTATCATGTTCAAGACATGCCATCCCAGTTGCTGCTGACCACTACACCAGCATAAGTCCCTACCATCTCAACATCTGAGTCTTCCACTGCACCACCATCTGGCAATGGAAACTATTAATGTTCAGGGGACTCCTGCTGGCACCTCCTTAGCTCTTCTTCCTTTATCCTTTCTCTTACACCATCTTACCTATTTCCAATCCATGGTTTTCCAATCCAATCCAATCCAATGAAAAAATAGAGGGGAATCTATCCCCTGCAAAAAAAACATAGTTGCCCTTCTCTTCCATCTCCTCCACCACAACTGTCTTTAAGTTTTCTTTCTGTGTTTCCCTCTTTGTTATGTCTTCCTTTATTCATTCTTGCATATCTCACCCTTTCTATTCTTTAAAGTAACCAACAGGGTGTCTACATAAGGATACCCTATATTAAGTATTTTAAACCTTTCTTTTAATATTAATAACAAATGCCGTGCAGTCTGCATCTTCCCTTAAGTCTTTCAAGCATGACTGCACATAGCCACATATATTTGCAATATCCAAATGCAAATACAGAAGCAATGTGAAGCTTATGGCTTTCACAAAGCACTTCTTATTTACTTACTACTTAACTTTTGATAGCTTATGCTTTTGCCGTAAGTACCTGTGTTTCTCAAAATGCCTTTGCTTTCTTTACTCAGAGCTAATAACCTGCACTTAACGTAGTTGTGTATACTTATAGCAGCTCTCTTCATGTATAATCACAATGTAGCTGCAAAGTCTCAGACTATGAATACCACCAAAAAATTTAAAATCACAGTGGTTCAGATTGCAAGGGCAGTTTGTAATAGCTTTACCTGCTATTATAGGTATAACAAGATTTATAGCTGAATGCATGTATCATGCAGATTAACTGTTAGACAAAGTGATTAGCAAAATTCTAAAAGTTTGTCATAACGCTAAGCCATCCTTTTATACTAGTTGTGATGTTGAAGGGGATGTAATAAATCATTTGCCTAGCAGTAATAGTATCATTTATCACTATAACCAAATCATCTCATACTGCAGGTGACTCTCTACATAGGTTCATAGATTCATAGCTATATTTTAGGCTAATGACCACCAGGACCTTTATAAGCCTAACATGCAATCAAACCCAGTTGTGTTAGTAAGTATCATAGGCATTTATTAAGAGGGTTATGTTAGTTTGGGAGTTTCTAGAGGTTATGAGTGTGTGTGTGTGTGTGTGTGGGGGGGGGGGTATGTTAGCTTGGGCATTGCTATCTGCCTCTGTCTATCTGAGACTTGGGTGCCAGACCCAGGGGGAATTTCCAATTTCCCATCCATTGGTCAAGGTTACACTTAAATATGTTTGGGGATGGACTCTGTTTCACATGTATGAGGAACCTGTTCCAGAGCACGAGGATCCTCTGAGGCACATATCTGTTTGTCAACATGTCTTATGTCTCAAGCACCATTTAAATCCTTTAATTTTATGTGTATGCAAAATGGTCCATCAGAGCTGGATCTGATGATGCCTTGTATGCCAGGCATAGATCGTGTCTTAGTAACCTGTAGGAGACTGAGTATAGAGATAGGGTTTTAAGGCAAACTGTACAGGACAATATCCCCAGGATTTAATGAAATCCTTGTAGGCACAGTGCAGAGCCTTCATGGACTGTTGCCATGTCCGTGTACACAGTTTTAATGATGGCACATTGCCATGGGAGAGACGAGGAATATGGGTATTGAATCGGTGTAAGTGGTGACCGTGTTTGCAGATGAGTAAGAAACTCCATGGGCTGTCAGTTAGTGTTATGTAAATTTTAAACATTTTTTTTAATAAAAAGCATGCTTGTGAGGCGTGGAGCACAGCAATGCTAAGTGACACCCAGAAAATTCCAGACATCTAAAAATAGAAACCAGATGCACTTAATTATTTATTTAAATGTTCATTTAAGCATATCTGAGCATGTTTGCATGGTGCGGCATGGTGCTCAGCACTGCTTATAGGTAGCTCAGTGTTATACGTAAAGGTACAGCTGATGTCTGAATATCCACGTAGCTTAATGGGTAGAGTCACAGCTCCAATTGTAGTAGGTCCAGGGATTGACTACATGGAAGAAAAATAAGTACGTAATTGTAAAATACACATTTTGCAGATTAATTTAAAATATAGCTCCTATTCATGCTGCTAAGCTCAGCTGAGACCTGCTTAGACCTACTAAGCACTGCATAAACATGATAACAACTGCCAATGTTTATGCCCTGCTTGGCAATGCTTGGCTGGTTAGCATGCTGCTAAGCTCTGCTAAGACTACTGTTATGCAAGTTTTAGCAACTCTCAGCTCAGCTGCTCTGGTTTGTGCAGTGCTAAGTGATCCGGTGCTTGTTTGAATGTTGCCCAATGATGTGTAAGGATGAGAAAACAGGCTATATTAAGCCCAATAGGTGGGAATACAGAAGAATCCATTGTAGTTCTGTCAGGACAGGCATGCCTCTTAAATGGCCCTGATTTTTAATCACATCTCAGCTCTGCCCCTGTCAATCCCTCCTACAATGGTTGGCTGTTGTAGGAAAGCTAGTGAATTACATAGAATACATAGTGACAATGAGTAAGGGTATACACTCCTGTAATGTCAAACGATGTACTGCCACTGTCTCACATACATAGTTCTAACATATTAAAAGTTAGGGGATGACAATGCAATACTTAGCTGTCAGATTGTAGACATACGTCACACATCACACATCTGACACACTAAGGCCCTTCTGTATGTTGAACGCAGCACACATTGAGTCGACTATTGCTCCTAGTTCATAGTCGTTTGCAAGCATCAATAGGCTGATGCCTTCTGTGTTATTCTATGTGGTATAGATACCAAAGGGGGGGTGTACCAGGAATGACCCCTGTATTACTGTGGCTGGCACTGGTTTGATGTGTGCGTATTAATCAGACACCTTCTGTAGTGTTGGTTCTGCCAGCAGTCCAGTTGCCAACCACTCCTGTGACATAGGAATATACACCTAGTTTACTGAGTATAGCTGGAACACAGTATGGGTGATGGTGTCCTACAACCTGGTAAGGTCATGATATGCAGTTTGAATCAACTCTACTGTCATCTACATCTGTACCAAGTACATCAAATACGTTGATCACAGTTCATGGCCTTACAGACCAGACTCAGCAGGGCAGTTGTGCACTATTTCCCATTATCAATGGTGTCTTCCCCTTTGTGGGGTGTGATAACTGTTGCTGTGCACCATTCGGTGTGTACATAGCCTGACATGGAGCTATGATTGAACATGATGTGTATGTGGATAGCTGAATGTTTTTACATTTGTGTAGGATACACCCTGGGATGGTGATAGGTCCCATGAAAGCTGTATGTATGGCTTTAGAGAGTGCAGCTTGTACCTGCATAGTCGTTATTATAGGGGCCCTGTAGTGTACAAGTATTTATTCCTAAGTGTACCTGTTGGGGGAGTGGGAGTGGGTTTAGGTTCTCCAAGACCATATCTGGATGAGCGGGTGCTATTTCTGTAGGTGCAGTACTTCCCATGCCATAGTGCTGTGCAGCATGACAGGTCTTGTCATTGCCATTACGATTAATGACACAGCTATAGAATGCTCTGTGCTTGGCCTCATAATATGTGGCTGATTAGTTTTACAGTAGCTTTGTGTGGTTTTATATGGTGTATCTGCATCTTACTGAGGCTGACCAAGGATCATCTACACTCTTGTGTGTTCACTCTTGCAACAGTTACTACCTTCTGTGGTACAGTTAAAAGCATGGTACCACCAGTTTGCCTTCTTGTTTGTGTTGGGTTGAATCCTGGTTCTGTTTCAATGGCACAATCACTGCACATATGTGACTGCTTAAGGTTCATTTGTGTAGGATTCAGCATTTGCATATGCATTGTCCATCTGCATGGGTGCCATGACAGTCACCACTCTGCTCTTAGGAAACATAGCATTGGCATTGGAGACTAACTATGTGTAACATACTATTAGCCCTGTTTGTGTGACTACTGTGATCCAGGTCAGTGGGGTCGATGGAATCCAACATGCATTGAGCGCAGGTGTTGGTATATGAGGAGTCTTCCCAGTTCATAATGGAATAGTTGAGAGTAGCCATTATTATGGTTCTGTCTCAGATGCAATCTTCCCCATTACAGGACATTATGACAATTGGGAAATCCGCAGCCTGGTGGGTGATCTGTCTCAAGGTGCAATTTGAATTCCACTTTGGCACAAAGGTAGTTGTTCAGCATAATGCATCTGAAGTTATGCAAGTGCAACTAGCGTGGGGGTGTACTGGTGGGTGATCTGTCGCAAGGTGCAATTTGAATTCCACTTTGGCACAAAGGTAGTTGCTCAGCATAATGCATCTGAAGTTATGCAAGTGCAACTAGTGTGGGGGTGTACATATCCTTCAGGAATATGGACACACCTGCGGCCCGTGTGTTCCAATAAAGTATAATGGGCAAGAGGCGAGGTATGTGTTATAATATGGTCATGCAGGTGTGCTCTCTGGAGCATTGAAACATGTCTCAGCCACTGCACAGATATGTTCTCCATGTTAGGGATTGACATATCTGTGTCCGTATAGTGTTTCTGACATGTATCATTGTGTAGCGAGACCCGCAGTTTATTGCTTGGCTGTCCCTGTAACAGCAGTGGACCTTCTCTTGAACTGTGCATGATGAAAGCACTATAGAGGAAGCATGAGCCCTAGGCAGTATCCAGATTCCCAGGGGTGACAGGTGCAGGCCCTATCTGGCAAAGCATAATCGTCTGTCAACCATGTTATCCCAGGCAGACAGATACTTGATACCCTTTGACTTGCACTACTACACTAGACAATTGTGGAATACAATCCTTTTGTCACTGTACTGCAGTATCATTCTGGCCAATGACAGAATGCTACCCAGGCCTTGGGACATACCTGCATGGGTTACAAGACCTGACAGTTCCTACATGTGTTTCCATGCAGTCCAGACTACTGCATCACAGGTCCTGCACAGCAACATGGAATATGCCAAAGCCATGTGTATAGTTCAAAAGGTAGTCTGAGTGCATGGGTATGTGGCTAATTATTTGCGACAGGCAGCTGACACTATGTATGCCCTTGTATACAAATGAGTACTGTTGGGCATGTTTCCAGCCACGTGTTCTGAGGTGTGGCACAATTATGCAAACTACGTCATACAGTTTGTGTATTTTGGTGTCTGTCTCTTCCTGCTTGGGGGGCACTTGTTTGGCCAGATACTTAGAAGCGTCTGTGAATGTGTGTAATTTCTGGTAGTGTGTGTGGGTGTCCTTACTGTGTTCCGGTAAGGGTATGTGTTGGTTGTGTTGATGAGCTGCATGTGTTAACCTACACCTCATGACTGTCCAGTCCAGTCATGGCTGTAGACTGGGCTGCCTTCCAGCTTACCCCTGTAGCTGCATCCCAAACAATGTGTGGGGCATGGTGTTAAGTGGGTTTGGCAGTGTACCTGGCATAGAGATTACATTCCCCCAGGATGGCCACATACACAAAGTTGACATTAGTAAACACCAGTAGCTGTGGACATGCCTGTATGAGCATTCATTACTACAAGTACCAAGTACTGTATTTAGTTTATGTATTGCTTATGAAACTGTTTTAGACAGTGATGCTCACATGTAAATATTTGTGTTATGGACGTGACAACACTGGCTATTATGGAAACATTGTAGCTATCTTTAGCAGCAATCCTCCACTGAAGAGCACATCACATCCTGTTAGTTAATTACAGATGATGTAAGTGTCTACAGGTCTGTTTCCTTCTCTGGGTATATACTCACATATCCACCAGGACAATGAGCTCTGTTGGACACAGACACCCACTCTCCAAACAGAGTAATGTATCAATAGACTCTATCAACATGATCAGGATATAATCAGATAGTGTGAGCCATCACCTATGATGTGGCTGTTACACATCGGCAGCTGTCTCCTACATTTTACACTCCTACTGCAGATGTTACACTGGAGTTAAAGATGATACACAACCTGTTTCATTACCAGTGCTGTGCACTACCTTACATACAGTATGTGCAAGCGGCTGTTAGGTTGGCAATGAGAGGTTGGGCTACACAAACTTGGTAGTTCAACCAGTGTGTCTCTACTCTCAATATCCATTCTATGTAGGTGTGTACATAGCCATTTGGCCCAGTCCTGTAACAAGGGTCAGTACACATTTGCATAACATGTACACATGCGCAGTGTTATTGCTTGCAAATGATACTAGAGAGGACCAGCCCTGTAACAAGGGTCACTACACATTTGCATAACATGTACACATGCACAGGTCTTATTGCTTGCAAATGATATTAGAGAGGTCCAGCCCTGTAACAAGGGTCACTACACATTTGCATAACATGTACACATGCACAGGTCTTATTGCTTGCAAATAATATTAGAGAGGTCCAGCCCTGTAACAAGGGTCGCTACACATTTGCATAACATGTACACATGCATAGCTGTTATTGCTTGCAAATGATACTAGGGCGGTCAAGCCCTGTAACAAGGGTCACTGCACATTTGCATAACATGTACACATGCACAGCTGTTATTGCTTGCAAACAATACTAGAGAGGTGGATATTACATGTGTTATGTGCATGGATAATTACCTGGCTCTTCCAATTATCTTTGCTATCATGCTGCTAAACTGTCAGATAAATACAAATGATATGTATCCTGTTATTGAGTATTGTAATTGCCAATAGACATAACTACTGTTTGCATAACATAACAGAACTGCTATGTAGAATAGAATACAGATCTGCCTAAAATATTGTACATTACACAGTTATTGGCACAATATCCCACAATTCATACCATATTTGCACGGTAAGCCCACCTTTAACATGTTCATCTTATTTATACACCCATACATATGTCGACTGTTACAATATATCGACATATACTATCCCCTATTATAGCACATACTTGTTGGACCAATCCTGACACTGACAGTGGCTGGAAGCAAATTGGTTGGTTCGAAGCCCATATCATCCCTTCTGGTGTATGCAGAGTTTACAGTGTGACCTACAGCAGTACACACATAGAATACTACAAACATTACTACTGCTCAACAATACATAACTACAAGATAGCTATTTCCACTATATGCATTGATTACACTGTAATTCTTACAGAACAGGTACTACATACACAGACATACTATATGTTATACATACCTTCTTACTAATCGGAGGTGTTATTGACTCATTTTCAGTTCGTCTTTCAGTGTTTTGTACTGTTTTACAGGTAGATACAGGCAGTTTGAATGTGTGACAAGGCAACCTTTTATAGTTACAGATCAGTAACATGTGCTATCCCGATAACCTAAGTAGCAAATTACATGCACATCAGCTGCGCTGCTACTGCCTTAGCCAATACCGTGACTACAGTGGAGTATAATTGAGTACTCCACTTGGGCTTTGTCCCTTTGCCTTACTTGTGAGGAAGACAGTGTGGAAGTGTTGTTTGGAATCTATTGCAACAGCTGTATGGAGACGAACAGTAATATATTGTGTGTAATGCCTAGAGGATTTGGTCTAAATGTGAGTACTGCTGTTATATTTCTGAACATTGCTACTTGTGCAGGGTTTGTCTGTACCTAATACTTCTAGATATGTTTCAGTCAGGCCAGGTTGTTTGACCAGCTCAAGGCTGCATAGCTATGCATATAATGTTAGGGGGTTTACAGTGTGCTTACCAGACATATTTAGTTTGGTGTTACTGTGTATCATACTGTGCTTATAATCACTACTCGGTGAAACTTCCTGGTGTATGAACCTTTCAACCCTCTGAAACAGGATTAGTTCATACAAACCCTGTTATATCAGCGTCTGCTCAATTGTATAATGGCAACTATTTCACATAGGGACTTGTTAGTGTGTCTGTGTCCAGGTATGTTAAGGTTTCAGCAGATGTTGTACAGCAGTTGCATAATTGGTTATGGTATGACAGTATGTATTGATGTAATTATTTCGGTTATGGGGTAGATGTTGGTGGGTGTACATAGCACATGCAGGTGTGTAGGAACCCCTTTTATCCAATGTCTATATGTGTGTGGGTAAATGCAGGCTGATTCAATAAGGCACTATTAAATGCTTCCTGTATAGCATGCAGGTACTGTTAGTCCTTGAATCCTTTTGGCAATACATCAGAATGTAATAAAGATTTGCAAAATGAAAGGTGTCTGTGTAATTCTGTCATGGATATTTGCAGTCAATGCAGTTGTGTTGGTGACTGTGTCCATAGAACATATTTTTAATAGCGTATTGGCATACACTCTTCATATGTTATGTTCATATTGTTTGGGGGGGGGGTGAATGTGTGATTGCTATGGTCCATGTTATACTCAGATGTGACCACTATGGATGCTGTCTATAGACATGTATGTGTGTGTGTGTGTGTGTGTGTGTGTGTGTGTGTGTGTGTGTGTGTGTGTGTGTGTGTGTGTGTGTGTGTGTGTGTGTGTGTGTGTGTGTGTGTGTGTGCGTGTGTGCGTGTGTGTGCGTGTGTGTATACATGTATATAGATATATACATTATTGCATAAGTTTATCTGTACCTCCATAGATGTGTAGATGTTTCTAATCTATCTATATATATACATATATATGTAGACCTGTATATATCAACATGTCTCCATGTATCTCTCTCTCTCTCTCTCTCTCTCTCTGTACATATATATATATATATATATATATATATATATATATATATATATATATATATATGAGCGTACGCCTTTAATTGGGTACATGGCGGGTTGTCCTATTTCAACACATTCCTCTCTTTTGTGTTTTAACCTGTCTGCATACACAGCTAGGATAGGTACACCCCAGGGAGCTTAGTGTTAGGTTAATCAGAGGATGGTGTACATGGTTGAGGGTTCTACTCCTAGAAGGTGTTATTATTGTACCTCTCAGAGTAGGCACTGGTAGTAAAAGTGCTGATAATCAGTACTCGGTAACACTTCCTGGTGTACAAACCTTTCAACCCTCTGAAACGGGATTAGTTCATACAGACCCTGTTACATCAGCATCTGTTCAATTGTATAACGGCAACTATTTCACATAGGGCCATGTTAGTGTGTCTGTGTCCAGGTATGCTAAGGTTTCAGCAGATGTTGTGCAGTAGTTGAATAATTGGTTATGGTATGACAGTATGTATTGATGTATTTGGTTGTGGGGTAGATGTTGGTGGGTGTATATAACACATGCAGGTGTGTAGCAACGCCTTTTATACATCTATATGTGTGTGGGTGTTCTTTCCCTATGTGAGCACCTATCCCTTAGTGGACTAATACTATGGTAATGGCAGGCTGATTCATTAAGGCACTGTTGAATGCTTTCTGTATACCATGCATGTACTGTTAGTCCTTGAATATTTTGGTCAATACATCGGAATGTAATAAAGTTTTGCAAAATGAAAGCTGTCTGTGCATTTCTGTCATGGATATTTGCAGTCATTGCAGTTGTGTGGGTGACTGTGTCCATAGAACATATTTGTAATAGTGTATTGGCATATACTCTTCATATGTTATGTTCATATTGTTTGGGGGGGGGGTGGCGGAATGTGTGATTGCTATGGTCCATGTTATACTCAGATATGAACACTTCAGATGCTATCTACAGACGTATGTATGTGTGTGTGTGTGTGTGTGTGTGTGTGTGTGTGTGTGTGTGTGTGTGTGTATATATATATATATATATATATATATATATATATATATATATATATATATATGTATATAAATATATATATATGTGTGTGTGTGTATTTGTGTATATGTATTATATATATATATATATATATATATATATATATATATATATATATATATATGTATATATATTGGTGCATACATTTATCTGTACCTCCATAGATGTGTAGATGTTTTTAACCTATCTATATATCTACATATATATGTAGACCTGTATATATCGACATGTCTCTATGTATCTCTCTTTCTCTCTCTCTCTCTCTCTCTATTTATATATATATATATATATATATATATATATATCTATATATATATATATATATATATATATATATATATATATATATATATATATATATATATATATATATATATATATATATGAGCATACACCTTTAATTGGGTACATGGCGGGTTGTCCTATTTCAACACATTCCTTCCTTTTGTGTTTTAACCTGTCTGCATACACAACTAGGATAGGTACATCCCAGGTAGCTTAGTGTTAGGTTACTCTGAGGATGGAGTACATGGCTGCGGGTTCTACTCCTGGAAGGTGTTATTATCTTACCTCTCAGAGTAGGCTCTGGTAGGGAAAGTGTGAATAACGCACATTTACGTGGTCGTAAGCAGGTTTGCCCGTGGTCTGCGTGACATTAAGCCAAGGTTAAACCTGTGAAGTGCTTCTCCGTTTTCCGTGTTTCAGCATCACTTACGGTCGCGCAAACCCATGGAAACCTACTTACAACTGCTTAAAGGTGCTTTAATCCACCTGCATCCAACAGCCCTTATTCTGGCCCTCAAAATAACATAGCAGCCCTTGCAGGTCTTGAACCCAGGACCATGAACATCACAATCACTGACTTTACCACTAAGCCATCTGAGATATGAACAAATGTTATGGCACTTAGAATATACATTGTACTACAGACATTCCTCACTACTGAAAACAAATATGACAGTCAGTTGGTGTACATATGTCTGATACATGTTAATGTTCATATGTTTGTGAAATTAGGTGTTGCAATGTGACATGACAGGGTGTATTATGAATGAGAAAGGTTCTTGTTTTGTGTCCTTTCTATATTGTCCCCATACTCCATGTATACCCCTCCAGTTCACTTACTGGACATCCAACCCAGGCCCTCCTTGATGCATGATTGCATTTCCCATCATTCCTCCCCACCCCAATCTTCACATACACAACAACCACCCCTTCTATGGTGAATTAGGTTAATATTAATTGTTAAAATACCAGAGCTGCATGTGGTTTGTGTACACTCCAATTCCTTTGGAGTGCTTCTGTGTCACAAAGTGTGTTCATAGATGTTTATACATATGGCTATTGATGTAACTGTATAATATATATGTGCAGACATCACTGACATAAATATATAATATATATATATATATATATATATATATATATATATTTCGTATTAATTTGTAACAGTAATACATATGTAGACTTGAATGTGTTGGTTCACAAACTACAGTACATTACAATGTACTGTACATATGTACACAAAGTGACTGTCCCATATGTGATCATTACAGTGGAATGCATATGGTATAAGGTGTAATCTCAAGACTATGAAACATGTATATACCTCGGATGGCTTAGAGGTAAGTCCCATGACTACAGTGTGCATGATCCAGGTTCAACACCTGCGATGTTTTACAAATGTTTTTTACTCCAGAATAAGGCTCATTTAAGCAGTTCTAAGCATGTTTAAAAGTGTCTGTGAGACATTATAGCAGCAGTTAAACACAGTTAAACAAACTTTGTAACGTATAACCTGTGCGCACAAACACGGCCACATCACTAACTACTCAGGATATATACATGTCAGTGAAGTAACATCTCACTATGTGCTGACATAACATTACATTCTCTGTTGACTGTACTCTCCAGCACATATGGGTTTATATGGGTGTTTCGAATGTTTATTATACAGACGATTACTACCTATACATGCAAGCTGTGGTTAAGGTATACTTTTGAACATGATAAACATCCCTGTCTTTATTGGGATTGGAACCTCGAATGCACAGATACTTTGCGGATGCTGTAACCATTACACTTTTGACATTAATGTTGCTTCCGTGTATTTCTTATTTAGATGATTTCTATGTGTAAGCTAGGCTAAGCAAAGGGTGGAGGCCCTCAAACTCACTGAGCTTCACATACTCTTGAAATAACAACATATAACAAATGTAATGTGAGACAGTACATCACATTCCTAACTACATTAGGCATAGCCCCTCACTGACACACTTCAATGGAAACCTTGTTGTGTGAATGGGTAACAGAATATACACCCCTGGGATCATAGGTTCATACTAGGCTATCTGCCCTAGGGCATTTATAAGCCTAGCCAGAGTGTGTTTGGCTTTCGCCACCCATTTTAAATTAATTTTGCTATGCCCTTTTTCGAGGTTAGTATACTGTGCCTCTGTCTAACAGTGACACAGAAGTGAAGCCCGGGGTAAACCTATGATCTCCCATCCACCCATCAAGATTCCTCTTGAAGAGAGTCAATGAGGGACTCTGCCTAACCTGGACTGGGATTTTATTCCAGAGTGAAGGGAGCCTCTGGCTTATGAATCTGTCCCTCCAGCATGTCCTATTTATTTCAGTGCTGAGGCTCAAGTCTCTCGAGTGCATAGCACGATGGGATGTGGATTTTCTGAGGTGTGGCATGCCCATTAATTCAAGGTTGGACATGGCTTTATATGTCAGGCACAGATCGCCTCTGAGCAGGCGGTATGCCACTGAGTAGAGCTGGAATTTCTTTAACTGGGCAGCATATGACATCTGTTCGAGCCCTTTGATCCTCTTGGTGAGGTACTTTTGGGGTCTTTCCAGTTTCTGCAGGTGTCTGGTAAGGTACATCCCAAAAGGGGCATTGTACTCAATTATGGGCCTGATGAGGGATGAGTAAAGAGGCACGATGACCTCCCCTGATCTAGATGTGAATCCCTTCATGATTAGGTGGGCTATATAAAATGTTTTTCTAACCACTTTGGTCACGTGGTTGTCAAATGAGTGATTGCTATCAACTTGGGTTCCCAGGTCCATAATTACTTCTGTACTTAATGGATTACCACCTATGTGGTAATTTGTGGGCACTTTGTTTTTGCCAAAGGGGATGACTATACACTTTTTGGGGTTTAGCTTGAGGCCATGGCTCTGGCACCAGTTGTCTGCTCCTATGAGGCCCTTTTGGAGGATGCTTGTGTCGGCTGGAGAGTCAATTATGGTGCCCAGTTTGCAGTCATCTGCGAACTTGGTCAGCCACAGTCCTTCCGTGTTGGCCTGTACCTTCGAGAAATATATACCGAACAAGAGAGGTCCCAGGACTGAGCCTTGTGGGACGCCACTTGTAACTGGTTTGGAGTCTGACATGGCTCCAGCAATTCTAACCATGTGGGTTCTGTCCTTGAGCAAACACAAATGGCCAGCAATATTAGCAGTCAGGATACAATCCAAAATACTTAGTGCATAAAAATGACTTTATTTGAATTTATAAACAGACCGGTTTCGGCAAATTCATGCCTTCTTCAGTGTTAGACAAATGGACATACAGAACATAAATCATTATACATATTTATACATACTGATAACCAATGAAAACACTGGTCTGCTCCTGTCATTCATGAATAATGCATGAAATGGCAGAACAATAACAGAGACCAAGGCAACTATACTAAGATATCATAAATATATATAATATATACTTGACCTACAAAAGTGGCAGCATATGAAAAAAGATGAATATATGCACTTATACCAACCACTTGAACATATAATAATTATTTAACCACTATACATATACACACCCATATATATATAGTATAAATATATGAACACACAAATAGCATCCCAACTAATGAAAATCTAACTATGACAGGCTTAGTTGTAGACCAAAAAAACTAACATATGTTAATCTGCATGAAAAATATGGCAATTAAAAGATAAGCAGGTCTATAGAATCAATAGTGGAGATGAGAGAACTATATTATACCTGACACAACTAATGTCAATCAATACTGTAGGGATATCTCATTCCCCATAAAAATTGTGGTTATAAGTGGTCATTAAGTCCAGGTGGAAAAAGTGCACCTACAGTGATTATCCAATATTTCTCCTTGTGATTCAGTATGCTGTGCCAACCTTGAGGATTACTGCGATCACCAACTATTCGGTCAATTATCAAAAAAGTGAACTAAAACATGTCGGTATAGAGCATTTGTATCCTTCTTGTTTTTGACATCACTTCAATGTTCATTGATGCGTGTCCTGAGCGGTCTGGAGGTCTGGCCAAAATAAAACGCCGCACAATGGCATGAAGCCAGATAGACCACCCAGTCGCTACTACAATTACCAAAGATTTTACAATCAAAGACCTTACTGGTATTGCGACTGGAGAACTGCTTAGACTTAGTGATTTGTTTGCAAGACGGAAAAGTGCCCAATAGTTCATGTCCCGAAATTGTAAGCTGCTTGTAAATTGCTCCCCCACTACCAATGTGTTTGTAATGAGATAACAAGGAGCCCAATGTTTTGCCTTTTCTATATGAGAATTGGCACTCATCTCCCAAGATAGATCTAAGCTGTTTGTTAGCCAATAGGATATTCCAATGCTTATTTATAATGTCCCTAATAACATTATAATTCCTTCCATATGTAGTAATAAATCTTGTTATGGTAGTCCTGGTATCTACAGAGGGAATCTTGTAGTCCAGTAGTGGGTCCCTATTCGTTTCCGAGGAGCGTTTCCATGCCCTGGCAATATCCTGAGGTTCATACCCTCTACTAACAAATCTATGACATAAATCCTGACTGGCTACATCATAGTCTGGTTTGGTGGAACTGAGGCGTTTCATTCGCTTAAATTGTGATACTGGGATATTTCTGATGGTATGGCGTGGGTGCATGCTAGAAGCATGTAATAAAGTGTTGTATTGAGGGTATTTCCAATACACTCTGGTTGCCAAAGTATGATCCTGATTTCTGGAAATAGTAACATCCATAAAGTTAATAGCCTCTAAATCAAAAGTGATAGAGAATTCAATGCCCCAGACATGATCATTCAAATAGTCAACAAATTCTTTCAAATACCCAACATCCGCATGCCATACCATCCAACAATCATCCAGATACCTACGCCAAATATCCATTTCCACCAAATAGATGTTGTGGGATGAATCGTAGATCATACATTCTTCGAAGAATGCCATAAACAGGTCGGCATATATGGGAGCAAAAGATGCTCCCATGGCCGTGCCCTGAAGTTGCCAGTAGCATTGTCCTTGAAAATAAAAAACATTTTTCTTAAGTACATGTTCTGACATACAAATTAGTAAACTATTAAACCCAGGTGAATATAATCCAGCCCTCTCCAACCAATATTTGAGAGCTTGCAATCCAGCCCAATGTGGAATGCTGGTATATAAGGCTTTAACATCCAATGAACACATTATCCATTCTGGCTCCAATTGTGTGTCCTCAATGATTTTAAGGAACTGTGTTGTATCCTGTAATCTAGCCCGGACTAAACCCAAAAGAGGTTTAAGATGTTGTGTCAAAAAGGCCGACAAAGGTTCAGTCAGGGATCCGATACCCGAAACTATTGGTCTACCAGGAGGATTAGTTAATGATTTGTGGATTTTAGGTAATAGATATAAAATCTGCTTACGTGGGTCCTTAACTGTAAGGTGTGTAACACAATTTTTACTGATAATATTCTCCTCACATGCTAAATTCAAGAGTGAATCAATTTCTTTCTTGAAGTTAGGGGTTGGGTCAATGGCCATATTCATATAACATGCTGTATTAGACAACTGGGATAAGCCTTCATTAAGGTAATCACTCATGTTCTGGACTACAACCGCCCCACCCTTATCTGCGGGTAAAATAACAATGTCTCTGTTATTACGTAACTGTTGAAGAGCTACATTTTCCTGCTGAGATAGGTTGTGTCATAACATGGTGTGTTCGTGATTTTGAAAATGTAAATCCCTAAAGACAGACTGCATGAAAATGGACACATATTTATTCATTGGAGGCTGGAAATCAGATTTGGCAAATCTGAATTCATTAGATCTTTGAGATTGATCATCTGCAAAAAACAATTTAAGATTCAGATTGCGACAAAAATTCATTACATCTGTAACAATGTGATATTCATTGGAATAAAAACCAGGTATAAAGCCAAGCCCTTTATTCAAAAGAATCTGTTGTTCAGAAGACAAACTTACATTAGACAGATTTAAAACATTCTGATTCTGTTGTTGTTGTTGACTTATGTTAGAAAGTTCTGGATCAATCCCTCTAGGGAATGTACTGTGAGATCTGTTTTTGTGCTTGCGTCCCCCTCTGTGCTTGGAAACATTTCTAAAGGGATATTCCTGTTGGTTTTCTTTTTATGTGGAGATTCCCTATCCCCTGCGCTGTCATAGTCTGTAAGAGAGGAATCCTCTCCTGAGGTACTGTTGTTGAACCTGTCTCTATTTGGTGGAACAAGCTCTACAAGATATCGAGGGCAATTTTCCATAAGTTTGGGACATTCCATACAAACTGCTACACGTACGTGGTTTGGTATAACATATCAACAGGTACTATATTGGTTTATGTGCTGGTTGGTCGACTTGAGATTACTTTTTGACATTTTTGGCTCGGATGATGTTATATGGAATACGGGCTGGATGATGTGGATGAGACTGACATTTTTTCATCGAAAAGCATGGGACATTATCCTATAATACATTGGGACAAAGTAATTATGTTTTAGCGGTTAGGTGTTTGGAGCGAGCATTTGTCCTTCTATAAATCAGCCTAGTATTTATTACTTTTTATTTTGTGAGTATTGAACATTTATTTGTTTACTTAATATGTCAGCTTGAGTGACACTTGAATATCATCATTTGGGTGTTTCTCTTGGAACTTAATTGTTTTGTGAAGCGCCAGCACATTGTGGGACTTCTTCTTCGTGAGTTACTCTACTGGCGTTGTCATGCAGGAGGACTAAACAATTAATATTTGCAAGACTGTTTGAGACACTGCGTATTAATGGGACTCTCTTTATATATTTTTTTAATTGTCTTTCAGTTTTATCTATATATCAACAGTTTTTGTGTGTATATTAACCTACGGTTACCATCTATGAACAACAATATATGTGACCCATTATTTTAGGTTTATAGGGTTATTGTTTCATACAGGCCTTGGTCAAATAGTTGGTTGGATGCATTATGTGAATATACCCAGTATTTTTCTAAGTAAACTCTAATATATTTGGGTATTACCAGGGATTGAATGGTCCTATAAGTTGAGTCTATCAGGTCTCATACTTTAGTTATAGTTATTTATCCAATGAGTATTATAGGAATAAATATTGGATAGTTAGGTGCTTTTAAACATCGAAGTCCCTGTAATTCCAGGGCATTGAAAATTATTTAATATGTTTACAGATTGTTAAACCCTTATATCTAGGGAACTATATCACATTTGTCTCCTTCTAAGGGTCACAACTATGGTGCTTTTTGGGTTACATTTAATTTTGATGAGAATGGAGATTTATACATTGTAACATTGCGAATGGGAATTAATATTATTGATAGAAGACATCTGTTCATATTTCTGTTATTACAGCTTTGAGAAGCTAGTCTTTTATGACTAATTGCGGCATTACAGTAAACAAATTCTGGTATTTTTAGGACATTCCTTCTGCCATGAACAAATATACAATTGTTTAGATACCAATTAGTAAGTATATTGATATCCTGGTCATATATACAGATTGTGTCATTATATGGTTGGTAATACTGTTGCCGAATCATTTCTCTATTATTTGTGCATATATATTTTTTAGTGTGTGCTAGGAATTCTATTGTTTCTTTAGACACACATTTGGAGCAATTTGAGGTATCCCAGACCGACTACTACTATAACTAATAGAATTCATTTAGGTGGATTTCTGGTTTGCCAATAGCAATTTTCCACCTTATTTCTGTAGACTTTTTTGCTTATTTTGACATACATTCACAGCATGGACCTAGAAAGTATACTTTCAGGATTATGTGCTGATCGGGAGGATATTGGGGTCTTTGGGATAAATACCTCACAAGGCAATGATCCAAGTGGTTCTGAGCATCAAAGCTCATCTGATTGTGATATGTCCTTCCACTCTCTTATTAAGGGTCTCAAGAATTTGAGGTCCAATATATGGCATCTGAAGTTATTTCGAGCATATTCAAATAAGAATATTGCCCCTAGGGGCCTGAGAATACGGTAACAACCACTAGTAGGAAGACCGGATGATAGGCTTAATGATGATTGGAAGGAAGCTTTACAAACAGGGTCCATGCTATTTGTGAATGCTTTATTACAATATTATGAGAAGATGGTAGATGTTAACATTCAAGAGGTGAAAACGTTATGTCTTGACTGTAAAAAATATGAGTCTCTTTCAAATTTTCAGGATAAGTTGAAAAAATTATCCAGGGAATTGACAAACCATGAAAAAACCACAAAGGAAAGAAAGATTAAAAAAATTCATAGAGACTATTCTGATTACCAAAGGGGAAGTCCCTTTGAGGTTAATCGGACAGTCAGACTTGCAGAAGTCGGCCTGGGCTCTACCTCCAATCGCCCCAAAAAAAGACCATGGTCTATTTTGAAAAATAGAACCAGGTTCAACAACATTACCTCAGGAGAGGATTCCTCTCTTACAGACTATGACAGCGCAGGGGATAGGGAATCACCACATAAAAAGAAAACCAACAGGAATATCCCTTTAGAAATGGTTCCCAGCGCAGAGGGGGACGCAAGCACAAAAACAGATCTCACAGTACATTCCCTAGAGGGATTGATCCAGAACTTTCTAACATAAGTCAACAACAACAACAGAATCAAAATGTTTTAAATCTGTCTCATGTAAGTTTGTCTTCTGAACAACAGATTCTTTTGAATAAAGGGCTTGGCTTTATACCTGGTTTTTATTCCAATTAATATCACATTATTACAGATGTAATGAATTTTTGTCGCAATCTGAATCTTAAATTGTTTTTTGCAGATGATCAGTCTCAAAGATCCAATGAATTCAGATTTGCCAAATCTGATTTCCAGCCTCCAATGAATAAATATGTGTCCATTTTCATGCAGTCTGTCTTTAGGGATTTACATTTTCAAAATCATGAACACACCATGTTAGGACACAACCTATCTCAGCAGGAAAATGTAGCTCTTCAACCATTACGTAATAACAGAGACATTGTTATTTTACCCGCATATAAGGGTGGGATGGTTGTAGTCCAGAACATGAGTGATTACCTTAATGAAGGCTTATCCCAGTTGTCTAATACAGCATGTTATATGAATATGGCCATTGACCCAACCCCTAACTTCAAGAAAGAAATTGATTCATTCTTGAATTTATCATGTGAGGAGAATATTATCAGTAAAAATTGTGTTACACACCTTTCAGTTAAGGACCCACATAAGCAGATTTTATATCTATTACCTAAAATCCACAAATCATGAACTAATCCTCCTGGTAGACCAATAGTTTTGGGTAACGGATCCCTGACTGAACCTTTGTCGGCCTTTTTGACACAACATCTTAAACCTCTTTTGGGTTTAGTCCGGGCTAGATTACAGGATACAACACAGTTCCTTAAAATTATTGAGGACACACAACTGGAGCCAGAATGGATAATGTGTTCATTGGATGTTAAAGCCTTATATACCAGCATTCCGCATTGGGTTGGATTGCAAGCTCTCAAATATTGGTTGGAGAGGGCTGGATTATATTCACCTGGGTTTAATAGTTTACTAATTTGTATGTCAGAACATGTACTTAAGAAAAATGTTTTTTATTTTCAAGGACAATGCTACTGGCAACTTCAGGGCACGGCCAAAGGAGCACCTTTTGCTCCCATATATGCCGACCTGTTTATGGCATTCTTTGAAGAATGTATGATCTACGATTCATCCCACAACATCTATTTGGTGGAAATGGATATTTGGCGTAGGTACCTGGATGATTGTTGGATGGTATGGTGTGCGGATGTTGGGTATTTGAAAGAATTTGTTGACTATTTGAATGATAATGTCTGGGGCATTGAATTCTCTATCACTTTTGATTTAGAGACTATTAAATTTCTGGATGTTACTATTTCCAGAAATCAGGATCATACTTTGGCAACCAGAGTGTATCAGAAATACCCTCAATACAACACTTTATTACATGCTTCTAGCATGCACCCACGCCATACCATCAGAAATATCCCAGTATCACAATTTATGCGAATGAAATGCCTCAGTTCCACCAAACCAGACTATGATGTAGCCAGTCAGGATTTATGTCATAGATTTGTTAGTAGAGGGTATAAACCTAAGGATATTGCCAGGGCATGGACACGCTCCTCGGAAACGAATAGGGACCCACTACTGGACTACAAGATTCCCTCTGTAGATTCCAGGACTACCATAACAAGATTTAGTACTACATATGGAAGGAATTATAATGTTATTAGGGACATTATAAATAAGCATTGGAATATCCTATTTGCTAATGAACAGCTTAGATCTATCTTGGGAGATGAGTGCCAATTCTCATATAGAAAAGGCAAAACATTGGGCTCCTTGTTATCTCATTACAAACACATTGTTAGTGGGGGAGCAATTTACAAGCAGCTTACAATTTCGGGTCATGAACTATTGGGCACTTTTCCGTGTGGCCACTGCGCCTCTTGCAAACAAATCACTAAGTCTAAGCAGTTCTCCAGTCGCAATACCAGTAAGGTCTTTGATTGTAAAATCTTTGGTAATTGTAGTAGTGACTGGGTGGTCTATCTGGCTTCATGCCATTGTGTGGCATTTTATGTTGGCCAGACCTCCAGACCGCTCAGGACACGCATCAATGAACATCAAAGTGATATCAAAAACAAGAAGAATACAAATGCTCTATACCGACATGCTTTATTACATCCACAAGCACAGTTCACTTTTATGATAATTGACCGAATAGTTGGTGATCGCAGTAATCCTCAAGGTTGGCACAGCATACTGAATCACAAGGAGAAATATTGGATAATCACTGTAGGTGCACTTTTTCCACCTGGACTTAATGACCACTTATAACCACAATTTTTTTTATGGGGAATGAGATATCCCTACAGTATTGATTGACATTAGTTGTGTCAGGTATAGTATAGTTCTCTCATCTCCACTATTGATTCTATAGACCTGCTTATCTTTTAATTGCCATATTTTTCATGTGGATTAACATATGTTAGTTTTTTTGGTCTACAACTAAGCCTGTCATAGTTAGATTTCCATTGTTTGGGGTGCTATTTGTGTGTTCATATATTTATACTTTATATATATGGGTGTGTATATATATATATATATATATAGTGGTTAAATAATTATTATATGTTCAAGTGGTTGGTATAAGTGCATATATTCATCTTTTTTCATATGCTGCCACTTTTGTAGGTCAAGTATATATTATATATGTTTATGATATCTTAGTATAGTTGTTTTGGTCTCTGTTATTGTTCTGCCATTTCATGCATTATTCATGAATGACAGGAGCAGACCAGTGTTTTCATTGGTTATCAGTATGTATAAATATGTATAATGATTTATGTTCTGTATGTCCGTTTGTCTAACACTGAAGAAGGCATGAATTTGCCGAAACCGGTCTGTTTATAAATTCAAATAATGTAATTTTTATGCACTAAGTATTTTGGATTGTATCCTGACTGCTAATATTGCTGGCCATTTGTGTTTGCTGAATGGTACTTTCTGGCCGTGCAGTACTCACGTGCACAGCATTTGGTTTTGCTTTGGTTCTGTCCTTGAGCCAGTTTGCAACCCATCTAGTGACATAGGGGTTTATATTTAAGCTGGTGAGCTTATCTATAATGCCCGAGTGGGGTATTGTATCGAAGGCTTTTGCGAGGTCCAGGTAGGCTGTGTGGACCACCTTCCCCTCGTCAATGGCCTTGGTGACAGTTTCAAAGAAATTGACCAGGTTTAAGAGGCAGGATCTGCCCTTAACAAAGCCGAACTGGGTAGGATCCAGTGTCTGTAGTTCCCCAATATCTTTATTTATGAGGTCCATGATGATCCTTTCCATAGCTTTGCAGACCAAGCTAGTCAGGCTTATGGGGCGATAGTTTCCAGGATCCGTTGAGGCACCACCTTTGTGGAGAGGGATCACTGTTGCAGTACGCCACTCTTTGGGTACATATCCTGTAGTAAGGCTGAGATTGAACAGTAGTTTTATGTTTGGGTTTAGCTCTTCTTGGAGTTCATGCAGGATGCAGCTCGGGACACCGTCTGGTCCCATTGATGCTGTATTTTTTGCTTTGGAGAGGGCGGCTCTTACCTGAGAATATGAGATGTCAGGGGGGCAGCACTCTGCTGGGATAGATATTCGCCTTTTTGGTGGGGAAGGGGGGAGATGTTTGCACTGAACCTGTCAGCTAGGATGTTGGCAATGTCTGTGGGTTTGGTGTATTTTTTGTCATTTTGGACTAATTCTGAGCATATCTGGGAATTCCCATCCAGGTTCCTAACATAACTAAAGAAAGCCTTGTGATTATCCTTAGTGTCCTGTGCAATTTTTCTCTCGAAGCTGGCCTTAGACGATTTTATGAGTGCCCATAGTTTTTTGCTAATACTGATCAGAGATGCCTTCCCTTTTTGGGATTTTGCTCTATCATGTAGTAGCTTCCTCCTTCTATTCTATAGTTTGTTTATGGCTGGGGTCCACCAGACAGGACATCTGCCTTTGGAGGATTGGGTCTTGGTTTTATTTGGGATTGCATGATCCATGCATTCCTGAAGGTGTTCATAAAATGCGTTTATAAAGGATTCTGCAGTCTGGGCCGTATTTTCCACAGGCCCGGGGGCTTTGAAGGATTCCACCTCAGTTTTGAGGAGTGTGAAATTTGCTTTAGAGATGTTTTTCACTGTGGTTTTCTGGGCAGGGCGTGGGGTCGGGATGTGAATATCCAGTGAGATTAGTTTATGGTCTGATCTTACCAGTGAGGGATACACCCCATGTTGGTGATGATCAGGTCCAGTATGTTTTCCCCTCTTGTGGGAGTGGTAACAAGTTGTTCCATAGCATTTGAGTTTATAAATTCTAGGAACCTTTGGGCTGGGGTGTTGGAGCTAGAGTAATGCTTCCAGTCTATGTTTGGGTAGTTGAAGTCGCCCAATATAATGGTGTTTGGAGAGAACTTCATATTTTCCAGTGTTCTCAGGAAGTCCAGGTGGGGTTCTTGGGTTTGGGAGGGTGGTCTGTAGCAGGCTATAAACTGGAAGGCAGTTTTACCCACTGTTAGTTGCACATGGATAGTCTCTGATGCTTCGTGCTGTGCCACCAACCTGGAGGTGTGGGTATCTTTGACGAATATTGATACTCCCCCTCCTTTTGTGGTTCAGTCCAAGTTTTGGGGCTGAAAAGCATGGTATGAGGTATAACCTGGTAGTGCTGGGGTGCTCTCGGGATCCTTGAACCAGGTTTCTGTTACTGCACAGATATCGATGTTCTCCATGCTAAGGAGAGTTTCAAGTGCGTGCATCTTGAGGTTTAGACTTTTGGCATTGAGTAGCATTACTCTTAGTTTCTTATCCCTTGTGATACCTATGGAGGTGGGTTTGTCTTTTGAGCCTTGCCTAAAAAAGGCACTATGGGGGTAGCAAGAGCCTTTGCCAATATCCGAAAGCCCAGGGGTGACAGGTGCAAGCCGTCCCTAGTGAAGCATCGTGGCTTGTCGAGCATGTTATCCCAGGCTGACAGGCATTGAATCCCCTTTGAATAACACCAATACTTAAGCCAATTGTTGAAATTGATCATCTTATCTTCATATTGTGGCATCATTCTTGGTGAGGGTAAGATGCTACTCAAGGTCAGGGTCATACCGGCCTGGGCTACATGCTCAGAGAGCTCCTTTATGTCTCTTTTCATGTAGTCCAGGGAGGTACATCTCAGGTCATTCACACCAGCATGGACAATGACTGAGTCATATTTGTACTTGCCTTGGAGTGACCTGAGTGCTTATGTTATGTGGCAGATCCTAGCGCCCGACAGGCAGCTCACCATGACCTTCTTCTTGTTCAGCCTGGTGAGTGAGACGTAAGTGTGCCTAACAACAGAGTCACCTATTACAAGTGTATCAGGTGTGTTGTTTAGCCTTAATGGCTGTGACTGTTCAGCACACTGGCTTTGTGAGCTATGTGTTGCACGTGTTTTGTTTTCGGGTAGCGGTTGCTTGGGTGTCTGCTTTGGAGGTCTCTGCTGCTTAGGCAGATTTTTATTTAGAGCCTCTGAGTATGTTTTTGTGTGTTTATGTGTTTGGTTTGCTGTTGTGGTAGGTCTATGTGATACTGGAAATGTAGTGAGTGTGATTTCCTTCTCCTCCTGACTGGTTACGCCAGTACTGAGTTGAGAGAGCTTAGCCTCCAGTTTGGCTATATGGTTGCATCTCTCACATGTGTTGGAATTTGTTGGGAGGAGGAGAGGGTTGTCTGTGTACATGAGGCAGTTGTAACATTGCCTCAAGATTCCCAGATTCACCAGCTGGACCGGAGAGGTGATTGACAACTGATCTTTGGACATGCTAGAATAGTATTGGGAATTTCTTTATAATTGAAAAAAAGGGCCAATGGGGAACAAGGTACTCAAGGGGAGTTTGTGAGGGTGTAGTGCTTTTAATTTTTTAGTGCTGACTTATATAATTGCTTTAGTGAGCAAGTGCCAGGTAACTTAAATGCAATGTGTTACAGGTAACTTAAATGCAAAAACGGCAAACAGTAACTTTCTTTCAAGTGAAACAAGGAAGTAAATACAGTAAGCAATGCAGATATCACTAGGGATCCACAGACGTGCTGAAAAGCCGTGTTTTAGGTGGAATTAGCGTTTCAGAGAAATAACAAGCATACAAACAATGCTAGATTCAGCAGGCCTGGATCTAGTCTATGCTACAGCAAACAAGGTGTACCAATTTCAGTAAGAAGCAGTTCAAATATGCAGGCACTATAAGCCTTTAACCAGAAATTCCCAGCTCAGAAGGGCAGAGTCCAGCCTCTCCTCCCACAAGAGTGCAGACCACAAACCTTCTTAATGTAAAATAACTGGCCTGAAGCCCAAGTGCTTAAACCAGAACTAATACACTTTTAGAATAACAGACACTGAGCCCCCAATCAGCAGTTCCCAACTTAGAAGGATGTAAGCTACCTGTCCTGCCACCATAGTGCAGGCCACAAACCTTCCTAATGTAAAACAACTGGTCTGAAGCCCAAGTGCTTAATCCAAAAGACTTAGAATGATAGCTACATTTTAATCAAGTTACTACCAAGCAGTAATAAATACAATTGAATACTTTAAAGAATGCCTGGATTGGTGCTCAAGTTATACAAACAAACCTAGATTCAGCAGGCCTGGATCTAGTCTATGTTACAGCAAACAAGGTGTACCAATTTCAGTAAGAAGCAGTTCAAATATGCAGGCACTATAAGCCTTTAACCAGAAATTCCCAGCTCAGAAGGGCAGAGTCCAGACTCTCCTCCCGCAAGACTGCAGACCACGAACCCTCTTAATGTAAAATAACTGGCCTGAAGCCCAAGTGCTTAAACCAGAATTAATACACTTTTAGAATAATAGACACTGAGCCCTCAATCAGCAGTTCCCAACTTAGAAGGATGTAAGCTACCTGTTCTGCCACTACAGTGCAGACCACAAACCTTCTTAATGTAAAACAACTGGTCTGAAGCCCAAGTGCTTAAACTAAGAGGCTTAGAATGAGTTACACCAAGCAGTAATAAATACAACTGAGTACTTTTAAGATGACGCAAAAGCAAAATAAAGTAGGAAGAAACACAAATACAATAAAAGCAGATACACTTTTTTTTTTTTTTTTTTTTGAATGAGCAAATGAGATGGGCCCAGGAGTTACAGGACAGAAACAAGTGCAAATGCAGGCCTTCAAATCAGAAAGCTGAGAGAGATGGAAGACCGCCCAAATGGCCAATAACTACAAATTCTGGGCCAGAACCACTCCTTATGTGGTAGACAGGTTACCTAATGCTTACTACTCCCACTAATAAGCTAGAAGGCTTCCCTCCAACACAGAAAGGCTTGGGGGGCTCAGAAGCTTACAAACAGTCCTGGATACAGCAAATCTGTATCTGGAACACTAATTACAGGAAAGGTAGGAAACAGGCTTACAATTTTTTTTTTTCAGAAAAGTAGCAAAAACAGTAGTAAAAACAATTCACATGCAGTGCAAGCTGGCACACTTGAGTATGTAGCAATATTAGTCCACACACAGTTTGAAAAAATGCAATTAAATTAAAAAGGACTAAAAGCAAGTGCAGAAAGGGTTTATTAGGTAGAATGCGGTAAAGAGATGGGACTGGGGGAGTGTCCTAGATCAAATCTACAGTGGGGCAGGCACTGCAAAAGCCACCAAATTTAAACTACAACCAAGAACAGGGAGGGTGTGTGGGAAAGATAGTTTCAACAGAGATGTGAGGAATCACAGTGCAAATTATAAAACCCAGAAAATATATACTGATCTCTGTATAGTTGCAGAACAGTAAGACAACAGATATCTAAGCAACAATTTAGCTCTATAATATAGAATAATACAGAAAAATATACTCAGCTCTATATATTTGCAGATAGTCTTGTAAGGCTGTCTCATCATGTGTCCCAAAACCATACAGCCAGGGGGTGGGGGAGCCTGTCCAGTTTGATAGCTGTGAGACCTGTTGGGGGAAATTGAATGGTGTTGAATTGTCACATTAACATGCCCTCTTTAGATCACTAAGTGCCCCTATCATCCTCCACAACCCCAGTCTTCAACAGCTTCCAGCAACTCTGCCTGGAATTGGTTCATTGGCTATGCTTGACAGAAGCTAAGTTACTTCGTCAATGGTGCAGGGAAAGCCAACACACTGTAGCTACGCTTCTAATTGCCCTTTGGCAGATAGGTAGTAGGATATCTGTGAACCTCTAAAGTGCTGGCAATCACAGCCATAATATGTGAATAAATGGACCTTCAGATCACAATATACAGTGAGAAATGACCATCTAGTCAGGAAACAGTTAAATACAGCAAGAACATACGGAACACTGATACCTAGTCACTCCAAAAGCCTATCTTGGAAGCAAGAAGACTTGTATAAGTTTAAGGCTTTCTATTGCTTACCAGTAGGTTACCTACAGGAGAGATGAAAAACAAGCACAGATGGGGAACATGCATGCAACAATACCATACCGGCCTATGTGTCAGCCTTAGACTTTGGAATACTGGCCATGGCTATTGGCACCCCCATGGTGCCTTATTTAGGAGATCCTTAAAGGTAAATACCAGCTCTGTAAACAGCACAATAACAGATTCAATGAGGGTTATGCTACTCAACACCAGGGGTTGTGATCACAACATGCATGCACTCACAGCACTCCTCAGGATGGACAACAGCAACATCTGTGCAATAACTAAGATCTGTCTTCAGGCTCCAAAGAGCAAACCAGCACTACCAGACTACAACCCATACCCCACATTTCAGCTACAGAACATGGACTGACACAGACATGGAGGGGCTGTATCCATATTCATCAGGGATACCTACACCTCCAGGTTAGTGGGGCAGCATGATACCTCTGAGATCATCCATGTGCAGCTAACATCAGCCACAACTGCAATGTAAACTGTGGCCTGCTACGGATCACCCTTCATGACCCAGGACCACCACTCCACCTACCTGGAGACAGTGGTGAACATGACAGTCCTAATGCACACCCTGGCATTGGTCGATGTCAACTACCATACCATTAACTGGGAAACATACTTCAGTACTCACTTCCAGGCCCAGCACTTCCTGAAATCTATCACCTCATATGCCTTGTATCAGGTGGTAACCTCCCTAACGTGGGGTGGAAACTACTAGAAGTGGTCATCACCAACATGGGCAACAGGTGCACCACAGTGGAGGTGAACCGGTCACTGGTTCGATCTGACAGTGAACTATTCACTGTTTCCACATGCAAGAATCTCCCCCATCCATGGATACCACAGTGTATACCTTTTCTACAGCCAAATTTACACTACTAGTGACAGGGATGGGGGGTTTCACAGCTGCTCAAGATACAGACAGATTTACAAATGCAGTTTATAAGCACCTACACGGATGCATGGATCGTGCCATCACTGGTAAACAAAGACTCACTCTTCTTAGACAAAGACACCGGTCTGTTGGACCTCTGCAATAAACAGGCTATACTAAAGGCTATACTGCAGAAATAGGACAGTGTTCCAGACAAACAGAAAATCCCACGAAGGGAAGACATCCATGACCACTATTAGTATGATACGTAGGTCCCTCATGACATCATCCTATCCAAGGCTAACATCAGCAGGAGAATATGCAATCATTTGAAAGATAATCACAAAGCCTTCTTTGGCTATGTCAAGGATCTATGTGGTGACACACAGATTTGCACTGTGCCGGTGAAATATAGCACAAAATATGCTGACCCTACTGATATCGCCAACATACTTGAAGATACATTCAGTGCATACTTCACCCCTTAAAGAGCCCACAACACTACCCTAAAGGTACAGTATCCCACACATCAGAGACACACAGGTAGAAATGGCCCATTCTAACAGCAGAACACAGCATCAATGGAGGCAGATGTTATCCCGGACTGCAGCTTGCAAACTGTACAAGACAACCTGACCCCCCCTGCCTAATTAAGCTTTCCTACCTCAGCCTCTCCACAGGCTACATGCCCATACAATGGCGAGTGGCAATAGTTATTCTACTCCATCAAGGTGGAATCACAACTGACCATGGTAACTACCACCCCATAAGCCTGACTAGTATGGTCAGCAATGGTATGGTTCACATCCTCATGGCACTCATTAACAAAGGCATTGGTAACCTCCAAACACATGACCCAACCCAGGTCAGCTTGGTTGAGTGCAGTTCATGCCTACTGAACCTGTTTGATGTCTTACATACAGTCACCAAGACATTAGATGATGGGGGAGGTGGTTCACAGATACTACCTGGACCTCGCCAAGACTTTTGACACCATGCCCCACTCAGGTACTATTGATAAACACACCAGCCCAGTTGGTCTTTGAAAGGTACCTGTAGCTAGTATTCTCAGGCTTACACATACCTTTGTATCCACTGGGATGGGTTCCCCTCTGTTTGTTCTGGCTCTGAGGCGTGGCCGGCACAGCTCCACAAGTTGCTGTAGGATGTCCCTGTCAACCCTGTAACACTCTACTATCTCCAGATCATGTAGCCCCTGGTAGGTTACCCTGGGTCTGAACAGTCTCCTCCTCCTCTAGTGCCTGAGGTGGTCATGTGAATCATCCTCCACACTACCTTCAGTCTCCAACACATGCTGGTGGATCAAAGCTATGGCAACCACTAACATGTATATAATAAAAGTTCCCCATCTGTATACACCACTGGTGCAGAGTGTATGGGAATACATAAATGTGTGTGAGGTGCTTTTACACTTTATAGTATTGTGCTATGGATGCTGCTGATGGGTGTGTATGAGCTATTCCAGCTGCAGCGTGTCTTAATTATGGGTTTTGCAATGAGTACTGCAAGTGTGGGGCCTTTACTGTGGAGATCTACTTGCCTGCCTTGATTAATCTGTTGCCCTTTAATTCACTTTTAGACCTGGATCCCCTCCCATTATCAGGCATGCATCCACCTGCCGTCTTTCTTGTTTTGTACTTTCCCTACCCAGTCATGGCAAAATGTGCCTTGTAGCTGATATACTACAAATCAGCTTTGTTCTGCTTTGACACTTTACTGTTTTCTTTGCAGTACAGCCCCTCCATTTTCCTGTTCTGCAGGTAGCTGCTTGCAACCTTGTTAGCTGTTGTCAGTGGCCCACTGTAGGCTCCTAGGTGTTAATTATTCATTTGTACTCCAATTTCACTGCTGCGGCATTTACTCATTTCTTTCCTATATCCTTCCTGTTTCAGCTGCAGTGCGTGCCGTGCATACCCATTTACTGGGTTTACGCACGTTTTCATCTCCATTCACATGCATACTCGGTTCTTGTGTACTCTCAGCTAAGCATAGCTATGGCCAGTTCGACACACCCCTATCCTCTAGCTTTGCCTAGCTAGGGGCAAACCGGTTAGTCAATGCTCCAATATGCTTACAGCAATGGCGACACGCCCCTCTCTTGATGTCATCTTTATCTCAAGGGCACACCTTGATGTTATAATGCTATGCTGTGAGGTGGATCCTTACACCAGCGGGGAAGCTGCGATTCACTATTACTCCTCTCATTTGCATGGCATTGCCAACTAATTCCTAGCTACTGCGCATAACACTGTCACTGCCCCTTAGCAATCCTTGTGCCATAGTATGGTGCAGCATGCCTGACATTGACTATTATGGGGAAATCGTGATATGTGTTTTATTGTGGTTTTATTCTATATTTTTATATATTCCTTGTGATCCCCTTTGCGCACCGCTGCCCTGCGCTTCATCGCGATAGTGCAATTATATGATCAAGTTTCCGAAAACTTGAACATCAAAAAAAAAAATCTATTTTTCTTTTAAATTTTTGCAGGGAGGCAAGCCCTCTTGCACCCCCCACACCCCTTGCTAATTATATATACCAGCTCTGAGATTGCACTACATTGAAGGAAACGGTAAATTTCCCAATCTTCACTGTACCACAATCTCCATTCAAAAGCTTTTGAGTTTTCAAAAAGTCGATCATATGATCTTAACCATATGAAGTTCGAGTTTCTGAAAACTTGATCAACTGATAGGAATCCCAAATTCTCCACTCACTAGGCTAGACAAAGAAAGGGTAACTATGACTATTCTTTTAGGTGCTAGGATCTCATATATCTCAAGGTCCCTGTGTCTCAGTATATGAACTTGATCAACAAACAATAAAGGATATCAGTGCTAGAGAGAGTAATTCACCTTCAAGGACATTGATGTTAATGGAGTACTGTCACACATGTAAGCAGGTGAAAAGCCATTGCACTGTTTTATTGATTTCAAGACCTTGCAGACATGTGTAGGGGGATAATGTGTTAAGTATTACAATAATCACCTGAACGTTACTCAAATAATGACCATACTGTTAACAGCTCCCATCCAGTTAGAGAACACAAAGGCAGAACTGTAGCAATAAATCAGATGGTCAATAAGTGTGGTGCTCACAATATAATCTAAAAAAATGTCCCAAAGTGAAGACATACTTGACTTATGTCCATAAAGGATGGAGAGTTAAAGCTGTGAAGCTATGTGCCATAAGCCTAACCATGATATGCTAGCCTCTACATGCAAATAAAATCTTCTGAGGACAGCATAGACATTGTGAAAAACAGAGAATCTAAGATTGCATGCAGTGATACTCCACCTTTTAGAGGTTGGGGATATAACAGAGCCAAGCCTGAAACCACCTCAGCATATGCTATGTGAGACAAAAGGCACACCAGTCAAGAGCTGCAAAGAGGATGCCAAAGTAAGAATACAGACAGTAGATCAGGATACTATGATCAAAAGAATCAATTCCTGCAGAAAGACTAAGCAGAAGAAAATCAGAATAGAAACATGTATCTCTTATTATAATGAGATCAGTTACATATCTAATAAGGGCAGTATTAATACTATGAGAACAACTTGACATGAGGCAGAGTAAAACCACACTGACTGTAAGATGTAGCTGCAGTTGTTCACTTACAATCTTCTCAATAACTTTACCAAGAAATGTGAGATTTGAGATGGACAGAAATTAGGGAAATTATTAAGACTGTCTAAATCCATGGATTGTTTTTTGAGGACTGGTGTAATTAATATCTCCATGATAAATGTTGGAAAAAATAGTCCTCATGGAGGACTACAATATCCAGTAACAAGCTGGTCCTAGATATTGCCAGTCTACAGCAACAGAGAGGTAAGCTGCAAACTTGAAAATATAATTAAGTTATTACCATAATCATGAATACAAAGCCTTGAGCAAGAACATGAACTAGTCTCAGCATGAGTCACAGAAATATGTATGGTGTCTGAAGAATGAATTATTAATCTTAAAATGACAATCTTGTCAGCAAAAAAATGAACAACCATCTCATGTTGATATAAGGAAAAGACCTTAGTGTTGTGAGACAGGCTGCGCTTTGCAGACTTCCTATAACTAGTGCAGAATAACTAATTAGTAAACTACGGCTGAGATCTTCCTACAAGAGTTCTTAGTCTGAAGTAAACCATAGTGTTCATCCAAAATACGATTTTTGATTCATAGATGTCCACTTTGCCAGTGGAAAAAAGTGTTTTCCCAACGGACTCTGACATCTCCAGTAACATTTCAAATATTATCCATTTCCTCAAAAGAAGAACCCAATATGTAAATGACTTAGCTTACTTTAGTCAAAAACAGGGAGCAGTCATCTGTCATAGTCAGATACAAAGGGATCTACAATGCTTCAAAAAAGGTGGAATTGTATTAAAATCACGATGCTCATTCAGCTCAAAATGGGGGGCGGTAAAGTAATGTAGTTCAATAGCAAAGTGAACCATGAAATCTTCTCCACTACTAACTTAAAGCTGTTCTCTTCTAGCACGAATATCAAGTTAAGAGCATGTCATAACAAGAGTATGTCTGCATTGCAAAACTAACAACCTGAACAAACCTAGGCCCCTTTATAATGCAGATGAGTTTGTTGCAGATAGCCACTGGCTCATCATTGACTGATAAGTTTGCATTATCAAGAGCCACACAGTATTGGTGACACAATACAGAGTGAATAGATTGTGCACTCTTGTAAAAAATATATTCACAAAAGTGGGTCGACAGCAGATGAGGAGGATCCTGTACTTTTTTTCCCCTTGTAGCTTGGTCATGTTCAAAAGAGGTGGTAGGCCAAATGAAAACCTTGACCACCTGAAGCTCTGAGTTAAAACAAGAAGCAAACCACACCTGAAATTCCCCTATGTATTGTGTGCTGAATAATTTAAATATTTGGTATTACAACAACAAAAGGTAAGAACCAAAGTTGATACCAATGAAAGTGAGGTCGACTTCAAACACAAAGTCAGAGATAATCACAGTCTTACTACAAATGGACCAAGCATTGATGTAGAATGTCTTGAATGAAGGCACATCTCTGAAACCTGCCCAGGCAAACAAACTGGAAGTCTAAGTGTGGCTTAATGAAAGATGGTTGTACCACATTGCTCCAGATAAGTGATTAGTAATATAAATCTATGAACCTATTAGGGGTCAATTTGCTCATCCACAGTATGCACAATGGAGTAGCCACAAATGATTACTTCCAGCATCTACCCCCTTATCTGTGCAGTACATACAATGTCTGTACATTTGAAAGATTAATTTTGATTGATGAGATGAAATAAAAGAGTAGAAAGCCTTAAGAGCAGCTCAGCTGTATGGTATTGGTGAAGAACCAGTATTTAAAGATCATAACTGCCCTTATGTGAACAGACATCAGCAATGTTCACTTTTAGTTAAACACAAAAACAAATAGGATGGCATAGTAAAATAATTGACTTCAGATGGACTAGAATAATAAGATATTCTTATTCCATATGGCAGGATCCATCCTTTCTAGTGTCATATATAATGATAAAACATCGGTCAGAATAACAATAGAAGTAAAGCATGAATAAAATATCAACTACTAGGCTAAATATCAAATATTGGAAGAATCCCCAAAATATTATCTAAAGAGAAAATCCCCACTACCATAGATAAAACACTACTATCAAAATATCACCTACTGACTGAATAAAATGCCACCTAAAAAACTAACTAAAATTCCACTGGCTTATAACAGAATCGCCACATTTGGTACTAACCTGAAATTTCATGATTATGAGTCCTTGCACATGCATGTATTATTCCAGAGATACAAATCCAAAGATAATATTCCAGTGTGACTTCTTGTTACTGTTGCTCTTTTGTGTTGCCCTTATCCTATTAAGCCATCTACTTAAAAATTAGTTCATGGCTACAATTTCTCGCCCAGAAAAAAACAAACTGTAAAGACTTCTCATCTTCTTTTTGTGAACCATTAAAAACTGTATAGCTCATCAGATGAGGAACTGAAAGCATGACTGCAAGTGGTCAAAACTTTTTCAAATAATATAAGAATGTCATTTGGTCTTGATAAATGTGCAAAATCAAACTTTTAAGCAAGAAATTTGCAGCACTACGAAAACATCAGTTTGGGACAGGAATGTGACACAGAACTTGAATGAGAGAGACTGTAAAAATATTTGGGAACTGATGAAGGCTCAACAATAAAACATGAACAAGTGTAAATACAATTTAGTAAGGAATATTTTAGAAGACTTAAATTAATGCTGAAAACAGCATTGACATCTAGGAACAAAGTCCAAGCTATAAACCACTTTGCCCTTCTTGTCCTAACATACCATTTTGGAATGACTGACTGGGCCCAAAAGGTGTTGGATAAGTTGGACAGAAAATCAAGAAGGATATTTCATGCTCATCAAATAATTTATAAAAATCAGTGCATACTAAGATTATATATTCCCCATTTTGAAGGAGTTATGGTCCTCCTCAAAATTGATTACATGTATAGATCTGCAATTGTAGCACTGCATACATATCTGCTGACTTCACAAGACTCAAACATAGTGAAAGGTTTAAATCATGAAGAGAATAGGTCTAATATGACTTTCCTGACTAGTTTAGTTGAAGCATATCAGCATCAAGCTGGAATGGAAATTAAACCAGAAGTAGCTAAAACTCAGGCAGCAAATGAATGCGCCAAAAGACAAAATAAGAATAAAAGGTGAAGGATCAGATGAGAAGTCAAGAAATGTGGAAAATGTATAAATATGGTTGCAAGTATAGAAACATCTTAGAACAACCTCATGTTGATCAGGATCAAATGCAGAAATGGTTAAGGAGAGGTGAATTTGAACCAGAAGATGAAAAATTAATATTGGCAGCCCATGATAGTGGACTATGTACACATTTGTTTACAAAGTCCATTGAACTTGTAGGAGAAACAGACAAATGTAGCTTTGGTAAAACAGTTGGTAAATAGTTGCATATCTTGTTCTGGTTGTGATATACTAAAGGCAGAAGCTCTGTGCACTGAAAGGCATAAATAATGTGGCAAGACTTTTGCATTGGGGATTCTGCAAGCATTAAAATATTGAAGTAGCTGAAAAACACTAGAAACATAAGTCACACAGCTTTATAGAAAATGATGAGGTTTATATTACATGAGATCACCCATTACCAACAGTTCAAAAAACAGATGCAAGAAAGCCAGATATAGTAGTCCATGGAAAGAAGACAAAAGTAGCATTGATCATTGAAATTGCTACACCCAGTGACTACAGTATCTTACATACAGAGAGACACAAAATCATAAAATACCAGGATTTGTAGGCAGAAACAAGGGCAATGTGGAAGAAGGATACCCAGACAGTTCCAATAGTAGTAACAGAAATGGTTCTTATAAAAAAAGAATTTATAATTGTACTTAGATATGTTACCGATACACGTAAATCCATATGAATTGCAAAAGGAGCCATTACTGAGCACATTTTGAGTGCTGCGAAGAGCACTCCTGGCTAAAATCAAAGATTGAAACAATACAAATTTCATGAACTTATACTTTGACTTAAGAATGGGATCCATTCCCATCATGGTATGAGAAATCCAAAAGACTTGGAGAAATTAAAAAAAAAAACACCTGGATGCCTTGAGTTTTTCAGTAAGCAAATGTTAAATCTACTTGATGTTCATGTATAAAATAATGCATAAACATAACTACCCAACTCTTAGGTTTCTCCTTATTCGGAGTAGTCTTCCACTATGCACTTGCAGTGTCAGTCAGATTAAAACTAATATACTGAAAAAGCATCTTTACTATGACTATTCCTTTTCAAGCTCTCTATGTATATGTAAAGACTGAAATTTTCTCACAAACTTCACCAATTTTCCATCCTTCTTGTTAGAAAAATCTATACATGCTGCTTAGAAAATATATTTACATACATGCTGCCTAGAAAAATATATTTACAATGTGTGCTGCTTAGGAAGATGTGCATTTAATCATTCAAACATATATGAATTGTGTGATCAAATATATAGAAAAATGTGTGCTTTAGTTAGGAATAAATGTACTTAAATCCATAAAGGTTAGGTAATGCATTTAATTCTGTCTTGCTAGAATAATAGAAGAAATAAACCTGCATATTATTGCTTGAAGCACAAGCTGCAGTGTAATCAGAAATTTGACCTTGGCAGCTTGCAGATGCAGTCTGGCTCATGTCTTTCAAGTAAAGATTATTTTGTAAAGTTAGAAAATAATAGATCTGTTCAGCATGTATGTCCTCTTTCCTGCCTCCACCAGGAGAGTAGCCTTGTGCACTATCTCTGATAGTGCTTAGCTGGAAGCAAGAAAGACAAAGGAGACTTTAAGGAAGACATACATCTATTGTATTGGAACTAATCAGAGAACCTTGAATTGGCTACATCCTCAGGAGGTCATCGTGACTGACCAGCTGTCTGCAAGGCTGCAACATTCTCATGGGAAAAGGACTTTTTGAAAAACACAAACTCAGCAGTTTTTATGAATAACTATGATGTAAAGACCCTGTCACTGACCACACCAGTAAGGTGGGCAAAACTGATAATGAAATGTATATAACCAATGTGTTTTGGTCAATAAAGCAGTCAAAATTCTATACAAACTTTGTGTATGGTTTTTTGCCTCCTAATGTACATTAGAGCTTTAAGATATCCTAGCTTTCCTGCATTATTGTTTGTTATTAATTGACATTGTGTTTGAATAACTCAATGATTTTTACAGTCTGACTCTAACAAATTTATTTAACATCTTGGTCCTAATCGTGCGGAATTCCCTTGGTAAGCTACAGGTCAGAATATATAGGTGGTATTGAAGTCTGCAGAAGAAGGAAAGACCTCCGACTGAATTGTCGTGCCTAAAGAGGCTGTCCACTTATCTGATCTGTGGCGGCGGAAAACTGGGTCCTAAAAGCCTATCAAACATAAGCAGGAGGCTCGGGTAAGCAGAATTCCTCTCTTTGTTTTTGTTTTAGATCAGGGACCAGGTTACACTGTGCTATTGCTAAGGTTTGTGATAGCAGGGAAAGGTAGTCAAGTATTGTATCTTGAGTCATAGATCAGGAAATAAAGCAAAACAAAGTAAACAGTCATTCTAGACACTACTGTGAATACGGGGAATAGAGATACCACGTGGTACAAGAGAAAGGGTTACGTAACAGTTCTGTTGTTTTTTCTCTCTCTCTCTCTCTCTCTTTTTTCTCTTTCAGAGACATGGGAAATGAGTGCACTAAAGGGTCACGTGACCCGCCTAACAGAAGATGCAAAATATATGCAATTACAGAGAGCAGATAATGTGAGATATTTTGCAAAATGTGTTAACAACTATAAATTTGATAGTAAACTAGATAAACTTTCACTAGTTAAACTCCTTAAACAAGTTTTAATCTGATGCAGGGCGTCAGGCAAAAGAAAAACAGAAGCTTAAAAAATTCTGAAACATTTTTAGACAACAGAGTAAAGGTCTAACAGACAGAATCTCTGAAAAATGAAAACTTAGAGCAGACTGGACTTGCATTAATTAATGCATACAGCAGGAAATGAGACAGTAGATGGATATTATGCTAGATTATTAAAATGCTTAAAATAACAATTAAAAAATATATATATATATATACATTTTAAAAGGTTGCATTGCCTCTGTTAGTAGTTTTATTACAAGGCATATGATAAATCACTGAACAAGCAGGCTGCAAGCCTTACTTGAGTATGCTAGACGTACTGAAAGACACTTTAATAGTAAAAGAAAAAAGGGCACAAGTCTTCACTGTTGAAGACGGAGCTGAAGTATTTGTATTACAGTCAGGTAAAGGGCATCTAGCTAGGGACTATAAACAAAATAAGAAAGCAATAACAGAAGATAAAGGAGATGTGGACTGACTATATAATAGTGATAATAACCAAAAATCATCAGGAAAGGTTAATAAACAAAAAGAAAATGTGAATGTAGTAGAGGGAATAGAGGAAGTACAAACAGATGTAAAGAATAAAAATGAAAATAAAATTTTAGATTTAGCATTGTTGAGCCTGGAGCTCTACCTAGCAAATACAAAACCAGAAGTAACACTTCTGGTGGAGGAAGAAAGGTCAAATTCCTGTGTGACTCAGGAGCATCACGGACTTTGATACACCCCTCAAGTTACCAAAACATTCTAAATCACCTAATTATATATTAGTAAAAGCAGCAAATAGACAGCTATACAGGGAACCACTTTCCCATAATATAGCAATAACTGACCCTGTTTCAGGTATGACTCAGAAAAGTAAAATTGTAGTTTCTGCAAAAATATCCAGTAAACTTACTGGGAAAAGACCTTGTGCAGATATTTGGCATAGCAGTAGTTCCTACCATGCAGGGTATGGAAGCACAAAGACAAATGAATGCTCTTGTGGTGTGATCAGAGGGTGAAGTCTATTATTGGTACAGCCAGGACCTAGTTGTGATTGGTCCAGGGGCAGTAACCAAAGAACTGATAAACGTAGCCATCAGTAAGGTACCCTCCCTTGACACTGATCAGCAGCACTTGTTACATTGTACTCCATACTACTGTAGCACACCAGGACCTAATAAAAAATATAAGTAAAAATCCTGCTGACAAATTAATATTACAAACTTTATGCTGGGATACTGAGGGAAACAGTGTAGTAAGCTGTTCATTACCTCAGGAGTTCATGAGATTGTATAAGTCCAATAGACTGCCACATGTCAGCTTGACAAAAACAAAAGTTTTAAATGGGCAGACTTAGAAAAAAAAGGTAACAAAATGGGAAAACAGACTGATTTAAAAATGTCAGGACAAGGGATATGAAAACAAAACTGAATTGGTTGACACAGACACATACAGCTGTACACTTGCAATCTAGTAAGGACAGCTGATTAGCATTTTATTAAAAGAAAAGAAAAGGCCTTGTGTAAAATTCCAACAACTCTGTGGTCAACAGGCAAGTCAAATGTAGGGCTTATTCAAGCAGCAGGACCAGTTACAATTACCCCAAAGTCAGCTTTTAGACCACAGAAAAAACAATACATTTTGGGAAAGAATGCAAAAGTAGAAATTAAGCCTATAATAAGCAGCATTACTCAAAAAGGAGTACTGGTAGAATCTCCTGATTCACCATGTGATACACCCTATTTCCTGTTAAAAAAAAAGGCAAACGGGAATGGCAGATGGTACAAGATTTATAAGCTGTGAATAATGCAGTAATACCTAAAGCACCTCTGATTGCCAGACCTACATATCATGTTAAATTATTTAAAGCCACAACAGAAGTATTTTACTGTGGTAGATATAAGCAATGCTTTCTTTTCAATACCTATACATCCTGATAGTCAATATTGGTTTGCATTTACATTTCAGGGTAAAAGGTATACATATACACGACTACCACAGGGATATTGTGAGAGCCCAATAATATTTGCACAAAAAATGGCTAGCAATCTGGCAGGGTCTACCCCACCAGAAGGTAGTCAAATTTTACTTTATGTAAATGACATCTTGCTAGCAGCACCCAGCAGCAGTGCAGGGTGAATACAGTAGCATTGTTAAAATTTTTAGTAATACAAGGACACAAAGTAAACAAGAGTAAGTTACAAACTTTGGAAAAAAAACACAGGTTAGATACCTGGAATATGTGATATTCAGTAAAGGTAAAATACTAAATAGTGGGAAAAGAAAAAGGAAAAAAACAGCAATTTTGCAAGCACCCAAACCAACAACTAAAAAGAAATAATGTCTTTCCTAGGTACAACTAATTTTTGTTGGAACTGGGTACCAAATTATTTTACAATGAAAACAAAAGCAGAAATGGCTTTCTGCAGGTTGAAGCAGTTAATAGCTTCTTCATTAGTTTTAAGACTTCCAAGTTATCACAAACGTTTTTTTTAGACCATAGATTGTAAGCAATGGTACATGACATCAGTATTAAAGCAACAACATGGGGATAAGCAATGCCCCATAGCTTACTATTCATTACAGTTAGACCCAGTGGTGCAATCTTTGCCTCACTGTGTACAAGCAGTAGTTGCAGCAGCAATGGCAGTACAGGCTTCAGCCTCAATGGTGTTATTCCACCCTCTCACATTGAGAATGCCTCATGCAGTTGCAATAATTCTGCCACAAGAAAAGTTGCATACCTTTCTCCTGCTAGACATCTTTCATGTATGACCATACTGCTGAGTCAACCTCATATAAACAGTTAGCTTTACCTAGATAAGATCTTACAAATATGCCCTTGGATAATGCTGAGGTGACATATTACGTGAATGACTCATGCAGAAGGGGTCCTACAGGAAAAATCTGGTGGGGTATGCAGTAGTTACAGACACTAAAAATTTAGAAGCACAAACTTTGCCACACAACTTGTATGCTCAAGCAGCAGAACTGGTAATTTTGACAGAAGCATGTATTTTAGTAAAAGGCAAAAAAAAAGTAAACATATATACTGATAATCAGTATGCTTTTTCTACAGTGCATGTGTTTGCACAATAATAAAGAAAATAGAGGGATGATTACATCCAGTGAAAGACCTATTAATCATGCGCAATTTATTTTGGAGCTATTAGAATCTATTCAGTTGCCTACCAAAGTAGCTATTTGTAAATGTGTAGCTCATACAAAACAACAGGATAAGATTTCAAAAGGTAATGCACGAGCTGATGCAGCTGCAAAGCAAGCAGCCTCAGACTCAGGAACTTTATTTTTTTTTTATGAAAAATTACAGCCCTTTGAGATTTTAGATTTAGACATGTTAAAAACAATGCAAATGCTTACTACAACAGCAGAAAAACAAAACTGGGTAAAACAAGGTGCAATTTTTAAAAATGGACTGTACATTTCCAAAGGAAAAAACAATATTACCGTCTAATTTATTTAGAATGCAGGTTTGTTGAGCCATGGGCAGAGCCATGTCTCAACAGGGGGGATGGTACAGTTAGTAAATAAAATATTCCAAACATATGGATACATAAATTATACAATAAAATTTTGTGCAGCTTGTCATACTTGTAACAAGCACCATGCACAAGGAGCATTTAAAAACAAGCAAGGAGTTTCCCTACACCACCATATCCATTCCATACTATTCGTATGGACTTCATAGAGTTAAATAAATGTGAAGGAAAAATACTGTTTAGTGATCATAGATATGTTTTCAAAATGGGTAGAAGCTTTTCCTTAAGGAATCACTGTGCTTACCACCCACAGTCAGCAGGACTGGTGGAGAGGTACAATGGGATTTAAAAAAAAAAACAAGTTAAGAAAGTTGATGAGTAAGACTCAAAAGAATTGGATTTGCTGTTTACCTCTAGCATTGCTGAGCATGAAAAACAGTAACAAATGTAAAGGGTTTGATCCCCTTTAAAGTAGTATTTGGAAAGGCATATTATGTGCCTCAGTAAAAAGCTCTCATGCCTGCAGGGCTGGAGGCTGACAGTTCACTAGCTAATTAAATAAAGAAACTGTTATAAATAAGACTGTTTTGCAGTTGAACTCTTTTCAGATAAACAAGAAACAAAACCAGAAGCCGTGCTGACCCCGGGGTCCTGGATTTGGCTGAAAGTCATAAAGAGAAAGAACTGGGCGAGTCCAAGGTGGAAAGGTCCGTACCAGGCACTGTTGGCAACACCCACTGCAGTAAAAATTGCTGAGAGATCATCTTGGGTTCATTTAACCCATTGCAAACCTGTTAAGAAATTCAGTTTGGACATACCACAGGAACAGGATGGCCAGAGGCAGAATAAATAAAAATGTGAAACAACCCCAGAGACATTGGTTCACTGGCCTACTGATCATACACTTAATAACTATGTTTGTAGTAACCTTTTTGTTGTTATGGTTTTCTTGCATATAACTACAGAAGTAAAATTAATAAAACGTAATGAAGGACTGGCTACAGACTGGCACCCAAACTTTAACACATACCTGGCTATGAAACGAGTTTATGTAGAGACTATGAACGTTTCAAATTGCTGGGTCTGTACTGCAATACCCACAGCATATGGAGGACTTTTAATGTCTGCTGTCCCCTTGGGAATAAATGAAACTTGGGAAAACCTGTTATTTGACACAGGCACTGTGAGATCACAGGACAAAATTGCTTTATTTTTACCTGTTCACACAAAAAGAAATTGTATGAGAGTAATACCCTCCAGGTAGGCTGGAGTAATGGTAATATAACAATGTCTTATAAATGTTACATTAAAGTCAAAAGTGGGGGTACTGTTTGTAATACAAACCATGATTCATATCTGAGTTCAATGAAAACTACATTAAATGCAGTATGTGACAATCTAGTCTTAACTAAGCAATTGTCTATTAGGAATAGGAAAATGTTTCATGCAGGGATAACACGTATCAGTACCAAAGTAATGATTTTATTTGTGGGAAAAAGGCATATAAATGGTTACCTGAGAATTGGTCCGCAGTTGTTTTTGGGTTATCTGGTTTCAGCAATAAGACATACTGCAGAATTACCTTTGGGTAAAATACGAAACGTAAGGAAAACAGCTCGAGAATCTGAAAGTCCAGTGAGAAAAAAACCTGTGAATCCAGTTGGTAAAATCGAAGCTGGTTGAAAAGGCCATAATTCAGTGAAAGACAAAAGTAAATTGACTCATATGAACTTGGGCAACAGTGTTATATCCAGGGCAGGAATGCCACCAGCCTATGGAGCAGTCAAATCGATCTGGGAGCTGAGGAAGCTGTCAAAAAGTCATGAGCAATGCAACTTTTCCACCCTAGAATTGGTGACTAATGAACTGAATGCAATAAAAACTGTTGTGCTACAAAATCGAATGGCTCTTTACTTCACCCTAGCGGCAAGAGGTGGTACACGAAGAAGAATGCTGTGCGTACATTCCAGACAACCAACATATAATCAATGACCACCTAGAGGTAATTCAGCAAGTATCAGCAATGACTAAACCAGGCCCAAACCCACTGACGGACTTTTTCCAGAATCTGTTTGGGGGGGGTGGGGTTCCATCCTATTAAACATTTAATTGCTATTTGTGTGGGTATACTCCTAATAGGAACATGTGTTTACTGTGAAATTCCCTGCATGAAAAGATTAATCAAAAATTTGTTGATATATCTGCTACTGAAACTCCTTACCAAAGTGTTGAAATTAAAAGATTAATTTCAAATGATGCTTTTTCTGAAATATAAAACCAATGACTTACTTAGCTGAAAGCCCTTGAAAGGGAAAGGCTGAGGAATGAAATAATATTGTTTATGCTTTAAACAGAATAAAATGCATTAACAGGAGGGAGAATGTTAGAAAAATCTATACATGCTGCTTAGAAAATATATTTACATACATGCTGCCTAGAAAAATATATTTACAATGTGTGCTGCTTAGGAAGATGTGCATTTAATCATTCAAACATATATGAATTGTGTGATCAAATATATAGAAAAATGTGTGCTTTAGTTAGGAATAAATGTACTTAAATCCATAAAGGTTAGGTAATGCATTTAATTCTGTCTTGCTAGAATAATAGAAGAAATAAACCTGCATATTATTGCTTGAAGCACAAGCTGCAGTGTAATCAGAAATTTGACCTTGGCAGCTTGCAGATGCAGTCTGGCTCATGTCTTTCAAGTAAAGATTATTTTGTAAAGTTAGAAAATAATAGATCTGTTCGCATGTATGTCCTCTTTCCTGCCTCCACCAGGAGAGTAGCCTTGTGCGCACTATCTCTGATAGTGCGCAGCTGGAAGCAAGAAAGACAAAGGGAGACTTTAAGGAAGACATACATCTATTGTATTGGAACTAATCAGAGAACCTTGAATTGGCTACATCCTCAGGAGGTCATCGTGACTGACCAGCTGTCTGCAAGGCTGCAACATTCTCATGGGAAAAGGACTTTTTGAAAAACACAAACTCAGCAGTTTTTATGAATAACTATGATGTAAAGACCCTGTCACTGACCACACCAGTAAGGTGGGCAAAACTGATAATGAAATGTATATAACCAATGTGTTTTGGTCAATAAAGCAGTCAAAATTCTATACAAACTTTGTGTATGGTTTTTTGCCTCCTAATGTACATTAGAGCTTTAAGATATCCTAGCTTTCCTGCATTATTGTTTGTTATTAATTGACATTGTGTTTGAATAACTCAATGATTTTTACAGTCTGACTCTAACAAATTTATTTAACACTTCTTCAGTTCAAAACCCTGCCCCAGTTCATGTCTAATGGATATCATACATGTGTAACTGCTCTAATTAAAATATCACTGAAGAACCCTCCTCATTTGGATAACTTGAATAGTTTCATATTATGCATTTAGCTAAGAAATGCTACTTTTTATATGTTATCATATTCCCTGTTCAGATTAGTTACCAAGATCCAACAGTTAATTTATGAAGACTATTCTAATAGCTGTGAATTAAAGCCTAGAGATGCGTGCATAAGGCAAACTTTCAAGCTACAGTGTGTGTTTTGCTTTATTATAAATTCTGAAAATTAATTGAAAATTAATTGTTTTTCAAATTAGTCATTACTGACCGTTTTTTGTGGAATCTGTCTTTTCATTTTATATACTTTAACTAGCCAGTGTATAAATTCCATAAATGTATTCCATTTTCTTTTGTGTAATCCACACTAAGTGTTTAACTTTCTTTGTATTCAGTTTTCTGCTAGCTGTTTTTATTATGTTTACATTTATAATTGGAGCTTTTCTCACTGGGCCACCTCTGTAGAAGGACAGTAGATATATATCCATACAGACAGGCAGACACAACACATATATAAATTTAAGCTGCTTGTATTTATTGCACTTAAATATTTTGTATTTTTCATTGTATTTAGGTTCATAGGTTCATAGGTAGGTAATAGACTATCTGCCTGAAGGCATTTATAAGCCTAGCCAGAATGTGTTGGCTTTAGCCACCCCCTTAGATTAGTTCCCTGTGCCTCTGTCCAGCAGAGCCTCTGAAGTGATCCCGAGGTAAACTTTTTGTTTCCCATCCACTCATCAAGGTTTCTTTTGAAGAGTGCTAGCGAGGAGCTCTGCCTAATGTAGATTGGGATCTTGTTCCAAAGCATGGGAAGTCTCTGGGACAGGAATCTATCCCTCCAGCATGTCCTATTTATTGTTGTGGTGAGATTTAGATCCCTAGAGCATGTGGCTTGTGGGGATAAGGTTTTCTTTAAGTGGAGCATGTCCATCAATTCTGGGTTTGCCTTGTATGTCAGGCAGAGATCACCTCTGAGTAGGCGGTATGCAACCGAGTACAGCTGTAATTTCTTCAGTTGAGCTGCATAGGGCATCTGCTTTAGGCTAGTGATCCTCTTGGTGAGGTAGTCTGTGGTCTTTCCAGCTGTTGCAGGTGTCTTGTAAGGTACATCCCAAATGGGGCATTGTACCCTATGATGGGTCTGATGAGTGATGAGCAGAGGGGCACAAGGACCTCTTTTGATCTAGATGCAAACCCTTTTGTGATTAGGTGGGCCATGTAGAAGGATTTTCTAACAACATTGGCAATGTGATTATCAAATGTGAGATTACTATCTACTTGGGTCCCCAGATCCCTTATTATGTCTTCCGTATTTAGGGGACTACCACCTATGTGGTCGTTTGTGGGTACTTTGTTTTTTCCAAAGGGGATGACTATGCACTTTTTGGCTTTTAGCTTGAGGCCATGATTTTGACACCAGGTATCTATCTCAGTGAGACCCTTTTGGAGGATGTCTGCATCAGCCAGAGAGTCAATTATAGCCCCTAGTTTGCAGTCGTCTGTGAACTTGGTCAGCCATAGTCCTCCTGCGCTTGCCTGTACCTCTGAGAAGTATATGCCAAACAGGAGGGGTCTTAGGACATAGCCCTGGGGAATGCCACTTGTAACCAGTTTAGAGTTGACCTAGCTCCCACAACTCTCACCATGTGGGTTCTGTCCGTGTGCCAGTTGGCAACCCATCTTGTGACGTAGGGGTTTATGTTCAGGCTGGTGAGCTTGTCTATAATACCAGAATGGGGAATGGTGTCGAAGGCCTTTGCGAGGTCTAGGTAGGCTGTGTATACCACCTTTCCCTTGTCTATAGCCTTGGTCTCTGTTAATGAGTTCCATGATGATGCACTCCATAGCCTTGCAGACCAAGCTAGTCAGGCTTATAAGGCGATAGTTCCCGGGTTCTGTTGTGGCTCCACCTTTGTGGAGCAGAATAACCATTGCTGTGTGCCATGTATGGGTACATAGCCTGTGGAGAGGCTGACTTTAAACAGTGTGTTTCAGTGAGAGGTTAGTTTGTCTTTCAGCTCTTGTAGGATGCAGCCTGGGACACCGTCTGGTCCCATTGATGTTGTGTTTTTAGCTTTGGAGAGGGCTGTTTTAAACTGAGTGTCTGTGATTTCAGGGACTGTGCATTCTTCTGGTATGGTTATGGGCCCTTTTGGGGGATGAGAGGAGGGGTGAAGTTTGCACTGAACTTGTCTGCCAGGATGTTGGTGATATCGGTCAGTTCATTGTATTTTGTGCCATTCTGCACAAACTCCAAGCAGATCTGAGCATTGCCACTTAGATTCTTGACATAGCTAAAGAATGCCTTGTGGTTATCTTTGGAGTCCTTGGCAATTTTTCTTTCAAAGCTCGCCTTGGATGATTTTATGAGGGATCATAGTTTCTTGCTGATACTGATCAGGGATGTCTTCCCTTCTTGGGATTTTACTCTTTTCTGTACTAGTTTCCTCCTTCTATTGCATAGCTTGTTTATGGCAGGAGTCCACCAGACTGGTTTCCTTTTCTTGGAGGAGCGAGTCTTGGTTTTGCTTGGGATGGCATGATCCATGCATTCTTTTAGGTACCCATAGAATGCATTAGTAAAGGATTTTGCAGCTTGGACAGTGTTATCCTTCAGCATGGGGGCTTTCAAACTTTCCACCTCGGTCTTAAGTAACTTGAAGTTTGCTTTTGAAATGTTTTTCAGGGTGGATTCTTGTCCGGGGGTGGGGGCGGAATGTGGATATCCAAAGTGATTTCTTTATGGTCAGATCTAACCAGTGAGAGGTTGACCTATGGTGTGGAACAACGGTCGCCTATGTTGGTGATGACCAGGTCCAATATGTTGTCACATCTGGTGGGAGTGTTGACCAGTTGAACCAAGGCATTTGAGTTTATAAATTCTAGGAAATGTTGGGCAAGGGAGTTAGTACTTAAGTAGTTCTCCCAGTTAATGTTTGGGTAATTGAAATTGTACAATATTAGGGTGTTTGGTAGGACCTTTATGTTTCCCAGTGTTTCCAGAAATGTGGAATGGGGATCCTGGGACATGGTGGGTGATCTGTAGCAAGCTACAATTTGAATTGTAGTTTTGCCCATTGTTAGTTGCACGTGGATGATCTCTGAAGCATCGTGCTGAGCCACTAACTTGAAGATGTGGGTATCCTTGATGAATATGGATATGCTCCTGCCTTTTGTATTTCGGTTTAGGTTCTGTGGCCGCAATGCATGGTATGAATTGTAGCCTGGTAGTGCTGGGGTGCTCTCTGGAGCCTTAAACCAGGTTTCTGTTACTGCACATATATCAATTTTCTCCATACTGAGGCATACCTCAAGTGCATGCATTTTGAGGTTCAGACTTCTGGCATTGAGTAGCATTACCCTCAGTTTTTGTTACTTGTGCTATTTACGGCGGTGGGTTTGTCTTTTGAGCCTTGCCTAAAAAAGGCACTATGGGGGTGGCAAGAGCCTTGGCCAGTATTCAAAAGCCAAATGGTGACAGGTGTAAGCCGTCTATAGCGAAGCAGCGTGGCTTGTTGAGCATGTCATCCCAGGCAGACAGACACTGGATCCCCTTTGAATGACACCAGAAACTTAGCCAATTGTTGAAATCGATAATTTTTTCTTTATACCGTGATATCATTCTTGGTGAGGACAGGATGCTACTCAGGGTCAGGGTCATACCGGCCTGGGCTATGTGATCAGAGAGCTCTTACATGTCTCTTTTCATGTAGCCCAGAGAGGTACATCTCAGGTCATTCACACTAACATGGACAATGACAGTCATATTTGTACTTGTTCTGGAGTGACCTGAGTGCTTGTGTTATGTGCGGATCTTGGTGCCCAACAGGCAGCTAACAGTAACCTTCTCCTTATTGAGCCTAGTGAGTGGGATATCAGTGTGCCTGACTATAGAGCCACCTATTAGTAGTATGTTGGGTATGTTATTTTGCCTTAAGGGCTGTGATTGCATGGCACACTGGTTTTGTGAAATATGTGTTTCATGGTTTGTGTTGGGGGGTGGAGGTTGCTTGGATGTTTGCTTTGGAGGTCTCTGTTGGTTTTGTAGATTTTTATTTAGAGCCACCAAGTATGTTTTTATGTATTTATGTGTGTTTTTTTGCCAGTGCTGCTTTAATGGGTTTATGTGAGACTGGTGGTGTGATGCAAGTATTTCCCTTCTCCTCTTGATTGTCTGATCCAGTCTTGGGTTGAAAGATCTTAGCCTCCAGTTTGGCTGTTTAATTGCATCTCTTGCATGTATTAGTGTTTGGTGATAGGAGGAGGGGGTTGCCTGTGTACATGAGGCATTTGTAACATTGCCTCAAAATGCCCAGATTCACCAGTTGGACTGGAGAGTACACCTGAAACTGCCCTTTGGACATGCCTGGATAGGTACAGTGAACTGTTTTACTGGATGGCTGGTAAGGTCGAATAGAGAGCCTTGTCCTTCTGTACAGTGCAGGAGGGTCTAGTGCTAGGGTTTATAAGTGCTTGCTATAAGTTTTGAGCAAGTGCTAGGCTGAGAAATGAATGGCTTGAGTGCTTAAGTTGAAAGTCTGTCTAGTTCCAAGGGAAAAATTGAAGAGGAGACTTTGTGGAGCCAAGAATAGTTTTACCCTAGCTAACCAATACTGCCCAGCGCGCAAAACCGGGCAAATATGGTATTTATAGCAGGGAAATGAAAGAGATAGAAATTAGTCCAAAATGGCCAATAAACTACTAATTTCTGGGCTGAAACCACTCCTCCAGGGACAGATAGGCTGCTCAAAGCTCCCCCCACTCACAGGTGAACAGAGAACTTCCTTATATCCAAGTAAGATATGGGCAAACACAGACATTTGTAACACAGCCCTGAATTCAGCACTAACCTGAAAACTGGACTATACTAGCTTAGAAAGGCGGGAAACAAGTATATATATATATATATATATATATATATATATATATATATATCTTTTTTTTTTGTTTGTTTTGTTTTGTTTTTTTTTTTTAGAAAATAAAGCAGATACACTCAAAAAACTCTTAAAATACACAGAAAAGGATACTTATTGTTATATATCGCAGATCAGAGTTGTAGTCAATGCCCCTAGTAATAAAGTAGGAAGAAACACAAATACAGTAAACTCAGATGAATATAGTGCAATTTTTATATATATATATATATATATATATATATATATATATATATATATATATATATATATATATAAAACAATAGAAAACGAACAAACTGATTTAAACAAGTTATTCAATTAACCAGAAAAAAAAGCTCAAAACTGAGCCCTGTTCCAGCAGTCTTCAGTCAGACAAGTTCTAACTGCATTTGATTGTCTTGACATATTTTACAGTGAAGACTTTGGTAATGTATATGTCTCACCCTTATAATGGCAAAAAGGAGATTAGTTACACGTTATAGATTCACAGCTGCTTTTTTGTATCTTGATTAATGCAATAACTCTGACTGTGGAAATGTTGTGGGGTCAAACAATACACAGTCTGTGACTCTCAAAAACATGCTTATTTATCCATTTTTCAAATCATGTTCCATCCAAGTCATACCGTCAGATAATGAACAGATGATGGGTAAAGAACTTCTGCTTGAGTCTATGATATGGCTATGAATGCATGAGACTGAATTCTGTTTGAATTTGGAAAAAAATATTCTGACGTAGTACTCAAACCCATGTTTTATAAAAGCTCAATCCAGCCATACCAAAAATGCCTTGTAATACCCAATGTGATATAATCAAGTCTGAGGTCACTTGTACTTCAAAACGGGTCTTCAGTCTACTCAATGATTTTCAGTTTTGGTTCATCTTTGCATTCAGTGCTGTTCATTCATGGCATTTGCAGCAAGTTCTTACACCCCATCCACTTATCAAGGAGAGAATGTGAAGTACATTGACAATATATGATAAAAATGTTTTGTTTAACAGTAGCATAAAACAGCATTTATGCCTTTTTCCATCATTACTGAAGTAAGAAAGCAGGTGTTGAATTCCAGAGTAATAAAGAATAGACACAGCATGCACCTCAGCTATGAGAAGTGTCCGAGCATGATTTAGTAGAGTATTACTTTTTTGGGTAGTTACATAAAATAGCTGTTATGCAGTCAGTATTTAAGCAAATGCATTTTGTGTTCAAGAAATGCATTTTTCTAGCTTGAAGTAGAACAGAGGCAGATTCTGACAATTACACCCTCTGCTGCTCATACCTAAGAATAGCATCTCAACATCCTAGTAAATGACAGTATGGCAGCATTTATACATTACAACTCAGGAACAGCAGAAACAGCATCACTAAATTGCATTTTAGGAATGCTGAGTGATCCATATTTCTTGATGAGTAAAAGATTTAGTATGTTCTTTCGTGTTAAAAATATGCAGCACTCCTTTTTTAATCATTAGTGTGAAAGAAATCCTAAAACAGGTTATTTTGTTCTTTAAAAATATAGCAAAATAGGTGCAGAATATCACTTATCCCTCATAATTGTATTAAATACATGTAAACATCAGTAGCATAAGGTGCAAATATATTGAAGTGTTTCTCTTCATTCTGTATGTATTAACTGAGCACACTTAGTTTGCACAGTTCTAAAGCTTGGACAGAAGAGAACATGGATTGTGCTGAATTTAATACATTAAGTAATATGCACCTTTTGATAAGCTTGCTTTTTTATAATCACTACAGGATATTCAACTGATAGGAAAAATGACAAGTGAACATAACAAGAGAGTATACATTTTCAAATAGACTATGTATTGAACATATTGTGTTTCAGGGTTTTTTTGGGGTGAGTGGGGGTGAGGGACTGAAGATAATCTTGCTATTGTGGAAACTTTCTTTAAGATATTGAAGAGATAATGAAACCTATGTTATTGATGATTCTTCATTAAAACAATCTCCCTGTGAACTACACTTCTGTATACTCATAAATCACTGTAGGCACCAGAAAACACTTTAGTTGCTGGGGGCCTTCTTCATAACAAACCCCAAGTGACTTAAGTAAATGATCATGCTTTGTTAAATACTTTTCAGAATACTAGGCATTTCCATCACACAGTGCAAATATTAATTCAAATGAGTAATAATGACTCTGCTGTGATAAAGAATGTGACAGAATGGCAGTAATTATATTGCTTTAAAAGTCAAATTGTAAGTCGTATGAAAAATAAATTTAAACAGTGTGCAAGACAAACTCTATGTTGTATAAATATGACTTATTCAGTTAAAATACAATTCAAATTCAGTTTTATTAAAGTGCTATAATTTTAATCACTGATACAAATAAAAACAAATTAAACGCCGTGATTAAAATTTAAGGTAAACTAATTTAAACTAAGAAACTTAAAAAGTTTTGAGTAGAATGAAATAAAATTAAGCTACTGCACATATATACTAACATAAAATATCAGATATACAGATCTTTAGTGATATTTTCAAACTGACTAGTTTGGAAGACCATCTCTTCTAATCCACTGGGGAAAAGGTTAAAGAGATAAGTACTTTGTTGGCAAAAGGCATACATGACAGAAGATTCTTCTAAGTTAAATTTGGAATCTAACATGGATATTTGAAACCATTAAATTTTCAGGTAATGAGGAATTATCTTTTGTAGACCGAAATAGACTACGAAAAGAACTTCAAAGGAAATGAGATATTTATAATGGCCCAATGCAGACTTGAAAAAACTGGTGTAATGGGATGGTACTACGGTGAATATGGTATGTCAGTCATTTGCCAAGCTGTGGAGTTCTTCACAAACTGAAAAATATTGAGTTCTGGAATGGGAAGCTTTAGGTAGAGGGATTTACAGTAACTGAGGCAAGAAGAGACTAAGGTAAGGACGACAACTCTGTATTTCTGAGATATGAGTGAAAAATTTGATGCACATGCTTTTTTCAATGTGGAAAAATGATGTTTGGATATCTGGTGACACCTAACGTTTAAGGTGCATCTGGTCTTCCGTTTGCTAACCAAACTAAGATTCCTTACCTTATCAGCAAATTTCAGAGTATAACGACCATACATGATGGCAGAATTGGGAACTAGGAAGTTTCTTTACCACAAAGTAGTATGAATCGTCATGGTTGTTGTCATGGAAGTTACAGTGCAAACTTCCTGGGCTCCATTGAAGTTGCAGTGTAACTTCCAAGGTGCAGAGCCTAAGCCTTTTGACAGAATCAAATTATGTCCTCACATTTCAAACAAATGTTCATATCTCTGGAACCACAAGGATTATGAAAGAAGTATTAATAGCAAACTCTTCAGCGCAATTTGTACAGTGGTAGTATTCATTAGGTTCTAGGTCTTAAACTGAATTTTATAATTTACAGTAAACAGAGGAACTATTATGTTTGTAATAATTTTGTAATCATTTTAAAATATCTCAGCAACCACTCAAGTTACACACATACTGTCAGCAACAGTCCGTTGTTGACATTTGGTTGCTTTGTTAATCTTAACAAATTACCCCTTATATGAGAAAAATAAAACTGAGTATTCTACTTAGAGCAATGATATTTTAAACATCCCTCATGAGTAAGCTCATCCATTGGAAGTATATACATGGAAAAACAGCAAAAAAAGGACCCATAATTAATCCTTGTTGGACACTGAAAGTCTCAGAATAACTAGACAAAGGATGTATTCCAGAAGCTATCAGTCTATGTATGCTCAAAAAGTTAGGAGAAAAAACAACCCTGTACTGTAGCTAAGGCACCAGAGCTAGTCATAAGATGATCTAATATGATTTTTGGCCCACCATATCAAATACAATAAAAGAAATACAGAAGGGCCAGAATTCAAAATATAATTTTATTTATTTATTTACTTAAATTTGTTAACCGGGAGTGTCCGACTGGACGTAGGTCCATTTTCAGCGGAGGCCCAGGGAGAAAAGCTCCACAGTTAAAATAAACAGACAGTATTTACATTGGATTACATAGTGATTAACAATTTACATAGCAATTACTTACAACATATTTACAGATGAAGAACATAGTACATCAGTAGACAACTAGAATCTTTATCTGTGAAATGCATACCAGACATTAACAAATGTTACAAGAAGAAGAAGTTTGTGCTGTATAATAAGTACTGGCTTATGAGCATCTGAGCTTGCTATAATCAAGGCAGTTAGTGGAGTGGAAAGAAAGGTAGTGGGTGGATGGGGTGGATGATATTAGAGTGGGAGTTGCAAGGGCATAGCCAGCATGTTTTTAGTTGCGCTTTTAGTAAAGTTTTGAAGTGGGTGCATGATGGTATGGAGGTAATTGTGGGTGGGAGTGAGTTCCATAATTTGGCTATGGCGCAAGAGAATAGTGCTTCACCAGCAGAGTTATTGGCTTTAGTGATCTGCAAGTGATTTTTGCTGCTGGATCTTAGTGGTCTGGTGGTGCGATAGGGTTGGAGTAGATTCTGGAGGGATGGGACATTTAGTGGATGGTTTACTAGTTTGTGGGCAAGTGAGAGTTGATACCACTGAAGGAGGTGAGGGAGTTCAAGCCAGCCCAGTTCAGCAAGTGAGAGACAGTGGTGACTATGGTAGGATGCCCTGTGGCGAATTTGGCGATTTTGTTGTAGCAGGTCTCTAGCTTGTTTAGATCACATTGCCTTAGGATGGTATATATTGGAGAGGCATAAAGTAGGGTGGAGATAAGGTGGGAATTTGCTATTGAAATCTTTGCTGCTTTGGTGAGAAATTGCTTATTTCTGTATAACGCTCCTAGTTTTTGTGGACTTTTTTTATAGTCATGGATATGTGAATGTCAACTTTTAGTTTATTGTCTATTTCCACTCCTAGCAATTTGGTGTGTTCAGTTGGGTATATAGTGGTGTTGTCTTTTGCCATGATGTTAAAGTGAGAGTTGTTTTGAGTATGTTTGGTGGGTTGGAAGATGAGTAGTTTAGTTTTGTTTGGGTTGAGTATTAATCGGGCATCGGATAACCATGTTTCAACAGAGGAAAAGGCTTCTGTGTGACTTTTTGCAGTTTTGGTAGGGACTGGGCTGAGCAGATGATGGTCGAGTCATCTGCGTATTGTATGAGTGTGCCATGTTTGGTGGCAGAGGCTAGATTATTGGTGTAAACAGTGAAGATTAGGGGTCCAAGGATGGATCCTTGGGGAACCCCTATGGAGACAGGTAGTTGGGGAGATATGTCATTCTGCCATACAACGGATTGTTGGCGGTCAGACAGGTAACTCTGAAACCAGTTGGTGACCGATTGTGAGAAGGATAGGTTATTGAGGACAGAGATAAGTTGTTTGTGTGGGACCATGTCAAATGCTTTAGATAGGTCTAGGAAAGTAGCAGAGGAGAGATAGCCATTGTTTTTATGCTGAAGGATAGTGTTAGTAAAGGAGAGTAATGCAGTGGTGGTGCTATGGTTTGGTCGGAAACCATGCTGAGTACTGGAAAGGAGGTTGTTAGTAAGGAGGTAGTCTGAGACCTGAGAGTGTATGCATCTCTCTAGTATTTTGGATAGTGGAGAGAGAATAGCTATGGGGCGGTAACTGGTTAGTTCTGTGGAGGGTCCGCCTTTGTGGAGGGGAATTATATGTGATTCTTTCCACAGTGTGGGAACGTAACTTTCTGACAGAGATCGGTAAATCAAGATGGATACTGGGTAGGCCAGTGCATCAGCTGCGATTTGTAGGTATTCACTTGGGAGGCTGTCTGCTGCTAATATGGTGGGTTTAAGTTTAGTTAAGAGTTTTTTTTATGTTGGAGGTAGATACAGGAGAAAAAGAGAAGGCAGTGGGGAGATTACTAGTTGAAGGTGTGGGTTGGAGGGGAGGGGGGTTGTGTTGTTTAGCTAGTGATAGTATGGTTTGGGTGAAGGGTGTGTTGAATGAGGTAGCAATATTTTCTGAGGAGTGAGGGATGTTAGGAGGAGGAGTACTGACTTTACCTGGGTGGAGGATGGAGTTTATGGAGGACCAGAATTGTTTGGGGCTGTGTTGTGAGGAGTCTAGGGCAGACTGGTAGTATTGGGATTTGTCCTGTTTTATTAGCTTTTTGACTCTATTGCGTAGTTCTAGGAATTTCAGTCTAGCTGAGGGGTTTTTGGTTTTGTGCTAGTACTCCCAGGCTTTATCCCTGTTTTTCATTTCTGACTTGGTGGTTTTCTGTAGCCATGGGGAGGGTTGTGCTTTGGTTCTGGAGAATCTTATGGGGGCATGGTAATTAAGGATGTTCAGGAAGGTAGTATTAAAAAATTCAACTGCATCATCTAGACTGAGGTACTTTAGAGGATGCCAGTTACATTCTTTGAGGGATGAGATGAATGTGAGTGGGTTAAAGTTTAGTTTTTTACGTATTTGATGGTAGATGACAGGTTTAGCTTGGTATAGGCATTTTTTGAGTAGGGATGTTGGGGAGTAATCACTGAGGCTATCTGATAAGCCTTTTACATGTGGTCAGGTTATTCATCTGGGAAGGGTAGCCCTGATTTTATCTCTTGAACAAAAACAAGCATAAAATTGATTATAAACTAGATATTCCTACAGAATCAGAACAAGTTGCAAATAACATGTTTTCTCAATAAACTTGCAAATGAGGGGAAAAGCAGAGATTGGGGTAGCTATTGTGATCATGCAGACTGAGTGTTCATTTCTTTAAGACAGTGGTCAACAATGTCTTCTTCATAGCAAATGGGAAGACACCACTATCAATAGATGAATAGGTTCTTTAATAAATCATGTTAAGACATACTTAACTCAAATTAATGTAAATAAAACTGCAATAATAAGCAGAAAGCAACAATTTAGTGCATATACAAGAATATGTTTATAAAAAGAGATGTTAGCTTTTGAACATATGCTTTCTTCTTCAGACTTCAATTTTTGGATGAGCACAGTATATGCCTTATGTTATACATGAAGAGCTCATTTTTAAACAGTCTTTCCCTAAAAGGTTTGGGCTTCCTTTAACAATTTCTCAATGAGAGGTGGGTAGTCTGTTTGGGCCTGGAAACAGTCCTTAGGGTCCTAAATCCAGGTACAAAATTACTATTAAGAGAACTCATTTTATCTAGTAAATATGTTATACATAAACTGCATTTTCCACTTTTGTCACTTCTGATTTTGAATTCTAAATAAGGCCTGTACTTTTTTGTCACTTTGTCATTGTTTGCAAACTCTAGTCGAGCTTGAAAATGGTCTGAGTGGATCATCTTTCTACTCAAGTTAACACATATAAATAAAATAAACAAATAACATAGAATATATGACTCATCACTGAATTCTATTTAATTATACTACACAACTTAAAATTGTTTTTCAATGGGTGTTCAATTAATCATTTTCATTTAAAATAAACTTTAATGCTAGCTATATAACTGTCTGTTTTCATCCATACCTGCCTTTTTGTTTTTAGCAAAAATAAATTATTTCTTTTTTTAAGAAAATTCATTAATTTAACATATTTACAATATATACAAAGAAAGGACGAAATTCAACATCACACACAATGTTAGGAATACATTGAATCACCAAGGTAATCTTATACAATTAACACATTAAAAGTATTGGTATTTAAACAGCAACATTTCAATGCTATGCCAACCACTAAACATCTTAGTATTATTTGTAGTTTTTATTAAGATCACTACTTTTTTTAGTATTACATAGTATTGCTGTTAAATTTAACAAATCTTAGAATGCAGGAATTTAGTTCAATTTCCACTTTTTTGCAGTAACTTTTCTATCTACAGCTAGTAAAGTGCAGAAGATATCTTGTTGTTTGGCTTTTACAAATAAAAGAAGTAGTGCATTCATTAGTATTATTGATCTAGTTAAAGAACAATTATCAGACCATAACCCTGTAAAAAACATATTTATCTCTTCCCAATATATCCTTAATTGTTCACAATCCATAAATGTGCATCCAGATAGCTTAATATGTACTTTGTTTGGTTAACTGAATGCCAAATCTAAGTAATATGCTAATTAGAACTGATTAAATACTGGTGATTTTGTTTTCTTTGTTCCTGTGTAACACAGTCCTTTTAAAACTCATTTATCAAGCAAAGAACAATTAAAGAAAACTCGGGAGCAAAAGAGTGTTCCATTTATGTCAGAAAGCTAGATTTTTGCTTGCCTTGCTTCCTGCTTTGAGCTACTCTGAAGAAAATCTAGGTCAAAATTCTTCACTGATGTCTATGAAAACAGAAAGGAACTTTATTTTTGTTCTTTTTTCAAGTATAGATGTGAGAAATCTACCCAAAATAACATATATGTTTTTATTTTCTTAGGAGTGAAGAATTTGTAAAACAAAAGTTATAGTAATCTTTTATATTGAGCTGTTGCTCACATATAACTTGTTTAAATTTTGTTGAATGTTAATAGCTTATATTGTAGTATTATTAACTGTCAGCATACACATTAATGAAATAAGTAAAGTTAGATGTTTGTTACTGATTAGAACAGTTTAAAAGAACTAAGAAGAATGAGAAACTTACAGAGGAAATTAGCAGCCACTGGGTGCTGTAAGTTATAATTTTCACATGCTGAAATCAAATTCTGATGCTAGGATATGAAGCTTAGATCATAACAACAGTTCACAATGGTTAAAAACACACAGTCAACTTTTTTTTTTCAAAGATGGCTGCCATTCTGTAAACACTGTTAATCTACAGCTCTTCATATAACCAGAGGAAAATCTAACCCTGAAGCTATATCACGATTTATTTAACAATAATTTCTGGCAAGAACAACTGTAACTCTATTTAAGTATCCTTCAAGAGGTGAATAAACCGAGATAATCAAAGAATTTAACAGGATTATAACAGATTAATTGAATCTGAAGAGAGTCTCAAACAAAGGAACCGTCAGCACAGTTGGCCTATCTACAATCAAGTTATATCAAGTTCCAGTACTGATCTATAATGTCGAAAGAAGACAAAAACATGGATACAATAACCACAAAAACTAAACTTTCAGAACTTCTATCACCAGAAAAAGATTTACATTCGAAAAGGCAGAAAATTGCAAAACAACAGGAACATCTAAAACCAGGGAATAAAAATAAACCAGACCAACTGGCAAATATGGAAGATATCAAAACTGCTTTATTACCTATTCAAGAAGCTTTGAAAGAGCTATATAATCAAGTCCAATCCTTTGGAATTTCCTGTAGTCAAATTCTCGAAAGAATGGATAAAACTGAAGCAAGAATCACTGAGAATGAAGACAAATTAACATTGCTAGCCAAAAGAGCTGATGCACATGATCTGGACATTCACTCTATTCAAACAAAAATTATTGATCTGGAGGCGAGATCAAGGAGAAATAATATAATCATCAGAGGAATGCCGGAAACTATACAGTATAATGATCTAATTCCATCTATCACACAAATACTTACAACATTATTCAATGACTCTGATGCTGCAAAGCAAACAACAATAGAGAGAGCCCACAGAGCCCTAAGGGAATCTCAAGCTTCGAGTATACCAAGACCTGTCTATGTTAAAATTCTTAACTTTCAAGATGTCAACAAAATATTATTAACTGTAAAGAAAAATGGAGGCTTCATTATGTGGAAAAACAACAGAATTTCTTTGGCTCAGGACTTGCCTCTACAAATTAGACAAGCCAGACAATCATTATCTCCCTACTGCAAGCTTCTTATTGAAAAACAAATCAAATTTCAAATGAAGTACCCTAATACATTAATATTCACAGATGATGGCTCTAGATATTCTGTCACATCAAAAAAAGAAGCTAAAAGTACCTTTTTGGCTGTTTTCAAGAGTTTGCCTGCTTCAGAAAGCTAGTTTGGCCCTCCTTTGTGACTGGCATGTCATCCAAGGTCGGATTCATCTCCTGCTATAGCTAAAAGGTCTTGGTTTCCCTTTGTTTGAGGTTTTAGTGTACTAGGCCATTGTTTAATCAGATAAGAACTTTGTTTTTCAGCTGCTTGATGTCCGTGAGGTTTTCCGACGATTTACAGCCTTCACGAAGTTAATTTTCCCACGAAGTGACAGGAAATGCTTCTGCTGCCTCTTAGGGTGCGTTTTTCAATGTGGCGCTTCTGGAAGTCCGTCTGATTAAGGAATCCCCCATCATGAAGTCATCGGCCGGTTTGGAGGGATGGAAATCAGAAGAAGACTGTCTAGGACCGAAAATGTAAAATAAACTGTAATTTCAGTTTCTTTTAATGATATAAGCACATATATCTACAGTAATTTGACCCAAACCCAGAAAAATACCTAACCTATGTAAGTATAGAGTTTTATAATTGAAAACATGAAGCATACATGAGGGTAAACAGATTTTGTTTTAACGCTTGAGAATTATTATTGGGAAGGTTTCAAATAATTATTACATAATATATATACTAATTATGCCCGGCTTTTTATGTGGGCATGACAACGAGAAGGCTTAGGGACAGGATACAAGAGCATTTATATGCCATAAAAAAGAAAGATTCTAAAAATGCCCTATCCAAACACATTTCAGAATATCCGAATCATACTTTTGTCTTTAGGGTTTTACAAAAAAGAATGCCTAACTTGAGAAAAGGAGACAATTTCAATGATTTAGAGAATTTAGAGTTAGATTGGATATTCAGGGTTAGAGCACAGAAGTATCCAGGCCTTAATAGCTATATTAGCATTAGATCACATTTGAAGAAACGGAAATACCATTGACCTATTCAGTCTTTTATATCTCCAACTGTATAATTAAGATTTCTGCCATTGTATGTGTGATTTTAGATCCAGGCTTGAATGCTCACTTAATTAACACCATATATATATATATATATATATATATATATTTTTTTTATATATCATTATTGTGTTTATATGCATGTAGCTGCTCTGATGTATTATTTAGATACAACTTATATACACTGTTATGGATATAGATATATCTCCTGAGGTTATTCTGATTGTTACTTCATATATTTATTTTATTCTATTTATTCATTTACTATCATGCAGGTCCTTTCTTGAATAAGCTCTATGTCCTCATAAATGAATTTTTAGATTAAGCAGATAATTATTTATCTTATTGATTTCATGATTTATGTATATTTATATCTAGTTTTCATTATGTAGTTTTTATCCAATGAATAGGGAATGATTACACACCATATTATTATATAGTATATTAACATTCTATATAGATTATGTTATCAACATTGGCATTGTCCCTAGTTTTCCAACATCTTATATATTTATTTAGGGCAATATATATACACATATATTTATAGATGTTACAACATCATTTATTTATTTACTTATATACATAATTTTTATACATTTTTATACATTTCTGTTATATATATACATTGATACATTATATTTATATTTATACATATACATGAATTAGATATATAGTCAGATTTTATTTTGTTATTTAATATTTAGAATAAATAGTTATTGCTAATACATATTATATGTAATATATGCATTTTTAATAGATATAACATTTTAATAGTAGTTTTTAATATAATGACACTATATACACCTGGTCGTTTGGAGATTCCCTCTCCGCTATATACCTGGCTTTTATTGCTACACAGTAAACATCTCGAATTTAATTAGGCAGAGTATATATTCAGCACTAAAGAGAAGGCACACAATAAGATCAGTATTTTATTTTATTTTATCTATATGAATTTTTACATTCTTTCATATATAATTTTAGTATTAAAATTATTAAAATTATTAGTGAGAAATGCCATCTCACATTAACGCTATGAATATAAGATCTGTCTTTATATTTATTTTTATTTTATTTTACTAACTAAGTATCACAGAATGCAGTTGATGCTATACAGCTTTAAATAAATTAATGATTTAAGAATCAAAGTATGTAATTAACTAATTAATTAATTAAATATTGTTGCTGCTAGATATATAAGGCATGGTGTACTACAATATTTTAAACCTGTCTGAAGAAGCGTGCATTGGAAAAGCAGCAGCGCCATTCCTTTGGATTTTACATGAAATAAAAGTTCTAATAATATCGTTCGTGGTGGTGGTCTACCTTCTTCATTTGATAATATATATACTAAGTTGATGAGGTGATAAAAAGAGCCGGTAGCAAATTGTTGAGTGGTTCACTCACCAAAACAAAACCAAAATGAACAGCAAAAGTGTGGTATTCCTGTGTAGCAATATGAAGTCAGCAAAATGCAATTCAAACATATACTAATATATACTAAGTTGATAATCATGTTTCACTTATAATGGTTTAACTTTCCAAATATATAATCCAGGTTAGTAAGACCCTCAATAGAAATTACTTACACATACATTACTAAATATGGATGTTACTTATAAATAATATGACAACTTTGTGGTTAAGTACACTGAGATACCTGATAACTATTGATGTTACATTTTCTCCTTATCTAGGTTCCAGTACATAATGTAAGGAACTATATAACCTTTTTTAAAAAAAATGGTATTAGTAGTATTATAATATTGTTTAATTAATATAAAACCTGGAATAAGAGTTATTAATTTAGGATTCTAATTGTATGTAGATACTAGTTTATCTAGAGTAGCATGAAGCAGTGTTGTTGATTCCTGGCTTACCTATGTAACAATTAAGACCATTTGGAATATTTATAACATATGGTAGTGGGTGTATATGGTACTAGGTATATGTTATATAACCTTATAACTATGAAAGCTTTGGTTTCCAAAATTTCAATGCTAAACCCTTATGTTACTTATTGATACAAATTACTTTAGTTAAAAATCTGGAAAATACATAAGCAATGAAAGACCTAAGACTAGTAGAAACATGGTTATTTAATCTCACTACATATATGTTTATATCCCTATATAGGTATGATGTACAAAAAATTTATATCAGCTTTTCTTCAATTAATAGAAGACATTTTAGACCGAATACAGGTTGATTACTGTATCTATAATTGTTGATAGTGTCACATAATGTTTTTTAGGTTGAGTGTAGGTTCACATATAAGTAAGGTCAAACTAGTTTTTTTTTTATATATATTCCATGAACATAACAGTTTCACTAATCTGTGAATATTTTTATAGAGATATACTAAAGTATTACTATTGAAGTAAACATTGAAAGTTCAATAGAGAGGACTGATATTACTCATATATGTTGTTATTATGTTTTTTCTCTGATTTATTCAAGTAAATAGATAGGACAAGAGATGTAGATGAATAGTAGTGTTTAATAGGGAATGTATAGCTTAGGCTTTGTAGACTTAGTTGTAGTTTATATAGGTTTTTTGTATGTTACATATTTTATATACCTTAATCTGAATAATACATATTTGTCAATGTTATTAATCCTTATAGTGTTTTATTACGTAAAAGACCTATATATGTCCTATTCCAAGGGTATAGTGAGTAAGCACTGGTATGGGACGGGATTTCAAGAATGCTTCCATAGTTTACATATGTTTAAAACTCATCTGAATTTATCATATTTTTTCCGATTTATAGAACACTTATGCAAAATAAAGTTTTTGAAATGTGGGAAATAGATTCATGGAATACTAAAGGGCTCCAGAACTTGAAAAAGAGGAAATTATTTCTTCATTTATTTCTGCAAGCTAAGGCATGTTTTATATTACTTCAAGAAACTCATTTGACCAATGATCAATAGGCAGATATTAAGAAGAAAAAATGGATTAGAGAAATTATAGCCTCAGAAGGTAAAACTAATAGACCGGGGGTTGCGATAATTATAAAAAAATCAATATCAAGAAAAAATTCTAGATTCTAAAATAGATAAAGAAGGAAGGTGGTGCTATGTGATTCTCTCCTCTACTCTTTATGATAAACCCATCATACTTCTTAAGATATATGCACCATGTAATAATCAACAGTCTTTCATAGCATCACTTTATCCTGTCCTAAATCAATATAACAACCACTATATAGTCATAGGAGGGGACTGGAATGCTTATCAGAATCCTAAATTGGAAAAATCAAGTCCACAAAGGCCATTTAATAGTCAAGCAGTACTAGCATTATGCAAATTCAAATATGACTTTAAACAATGTGATCCTTTTAAATACGTAAACAATCACCTTAACACAAACAATTTTACATTCTATTCAACTTGTCATAAAATGTGGTCTAGAATATACTTTTTTTTTTGATTTCCAAAACACTGATTAATCTACATCCCTTAGTATCTATCCAAGCTCGTTCTATATCTGATCATTCTAAAATTACATTAAGATTTATTAAAGACCTTAGAAACAGTCTACCACACAGGGGTTATAATTGGTCCCTAAATCCAAACTTGCTACATAAAGAAGACATAATCCAGGAAATCCAAGATATTCTCAATCTTCTACTAGTTAAATTAGCTAAGAATTATCACACACCTGATATTGAATGGGCGACAACTAAAACTCAAGTAAGAGGGATTTTTTCTTCAAAAAGCCTTGTATTATAAAAAAATCCAACTTAGAGATGTACAAATGTTAGAGGCTAAAATTAAAACACTAGATCAGAATTTAATTTGGAACTATAACAGACAAACAGAAACAGAATTATTAAAATGTCAGAAAGACCTTTATTTGATCCAAAATAATAGGTTGACGTTTCATGAAAATAAAATGCTAGCAAAATATGCTAATCATATTCAAATGCCATCAAGAGCATTAGCAAGAATTATTAACCAATTTAAAACACCCTCTAAAATTCCGGAAATACATTTCAAGAATAAAATATATACAAAATCCGAAGATATTATAAATATCTTTGAATTGATATATTCTCAAATGTATGGTGATCAAAATGAATCACTTATAAATAGGACTAATAATGATTTTTTGAAAAAAAATCAGTTTCCCGAAAATAAATGATAACTCTCAGGAAGATTTAATTAAACCAATTTCCACTGAAGAAATAATACATACAATTAAAAAGTTGAAATCCCATAAAGCGCCAGGCCCTGATGGTCTTACTGCAGAGTTTTATAAAACTTTTTGTAATACTTTTGGTAAAATATTTTCATATACATTTAATTATATAATTAACAATAAAATTAATGACCCTCGCTTTAATGCATCAAAAACAATTCTTATTCCCAAAGAAAATTCAGATCTTCAAAATCCAGACAATTGTAGGCCTATTTCACTTTTAAATATAAATATGAAAATCCTGACTTCTATTCTAGCTGATAGATTGAAGAAGATAATGAAGTTAATAATATCTAATGAACAAGCCGGATTTTTAAATGCTAGACAAACCAGTGACAATACATTAACACTTCATACATTAATTTCTTATGCCAATCAAAGGAACTTAAATATGTATGCACTTATAATTGATGCGCAAAAGGCCTTTGATAGAGTAAACATAGAATTTCTGTTTGATATTTTACCATATTTTAACATACCTCAAGATTTTATCCTAGCATTGCAAATATTATATAATAATCCTTATACAAGTTTATACATTAATAATAACTTTTCCAAAAGAATACAAATTAAAAATGGAACCGCCAAGGTTGTCCTTTATCACCATTACTATTTAATTTATATCTAGAACCTTTATTTTTACATATTAAACAAAATATATACCATAATGCCCCAATACTTTATGGTACCAAGATCTCTATGGCTGCTTTTGCTTATGATCTCAATGTATATTGTACAACACCAGTTTCAGATACCAAGAAAATATTAAAAGCTGTGGATGACTTTGCAGTAATATCTAATTACAAAATAAACCTTAAAAAATATATATTTCCATTAAAAACTCCAAAACCCTTTTCACTATTACCATTGGTAGGGCAAATAAAATCTGAAGAAATAATTAAATATTTAGGTATTACATTTTCCACAGATAATAAAGACGTTGATACCAATAATGTTAAAATGATTTGGGATCACATACTATCTGACTTAAAGAGATGGAATAATTTGAAGTTACCACCATTAGCAAAGGTCTCAATTATTAAAATGAACGTATCACCCAGAATATTCTATATTTTTAGATCTACTCAAGTTCTAATCCCTAAAAAGTTATTTAAATAAATTCACAAGGAATCGGCTAAATTTATATGGGAACCAAGGAAAACTAGAATATCATATGACAAATTGATGACTCCGAAAAATAGAGGGGGATTAGACTTACCCAATTTTGAAACATACTATTTAATAATAAATTCAAGCAGAATTTTAAGAATTGCTAATTATGATATATCTAGTAATAAATGGTCACCAAATTGGTTAATCCTGAATTACAAACATGCTGTAAGTCTGAATATTAATCCCAAAACATTACCTTTCTTAAGAAAAGACACAATTAGAACATACGTAATAATGGAGCATATTAAAATATATATAACATTATTACAAAATCTTTTTCAATCATTAAATCTTATAACATATGATGACCTTTCAACCCTTTCATAGGAACCCCAACCTGAAAATTAATAATCAATTAATAGATCTAAAAAAATTTCCACTTATGAGTAATTTAACTCTACTTGATATATACCCATATCGTAATTATTCAACTCATGAATTAAGACAGGAAATGAATCTTCCCAAATCATACTTAGTCATATTGAGACAGATAAACAAACTTTCCATAAGTTACTTTAAAGATTTTAAAATTAATGATGAGGACTTAACGAAATGTTCAAATTTTATCGCAAACACTTTTACAAGATACCAAATTCATAACATCTACAAGTAAACTGATAAAAGATTTTAAATATCAAAATCAAGTCCTTTTGTCAAATTATTGGAAAGAAAAACTACCATTGACAGAAGAAAGTAAAATATTAAAAGCAATGAATTTAACAACAAAATCAATATCTCTTCAAAAGTTAACATTTACCCAACTTATGATACTTAATAATGCTTACTATACACGACTTACCATGCATACATTTAACTCTAAAAACTCTCCTAAATGCCCATACTGTAAAGATCAAACTGCTGACCTCCTTCACATGTCTGGATCTGCAAATGTATATACAAACTTTGGAATTCTTTAAAACTTCAACTTCAAAAGTTGGGTTACCAAAATTCAACGCTTTCTTGGGAATTTATAATTTTACATATCCCTCCAAATTATTTGTCTAGATCCCAAATGACCATACTTATAAATATCTTTTTATTAATGAAACTCTACATAGCTACAAACTGGTTGAATCCATCTCAAACTTCATGGGACAACTTTTAGATTTTAGCAATGAAACATATATTAGCCCACAAATTACTAATTAATGACCATAGCAAAAATATAAATAATCCGAAAATATGGGAACAAATTTTCAATATTATACTGGCTTAATGTACCAAACTCAGCCAAACCCCTGGACATTCATACCATGAAAGTAAAATTTTATCAGAAATTAATTATTACAAGATAGTAGGCCTACTGATAAGCTTTTTCATATGTTCTTTTTTACTGCTGTTTCTTAACCGATGGAAGCATTCATGTAAATAGTGTACATATGTTGTAGAATTGTTGTTAGAAGCATTATTTGGTAACTATTTGTTTTTTCTTATTTGCTCAAATGTTTGTATGAACAAGTTGAAAATAATAAAAAATATTATTGAAAAAAACACACAGTCAAATTAAACAAGCAGGAATTCATACATATATAGTCAAGATTTCTTGTAGTACTGTAATTATTAAGAGTAAACATATTATCCATAATATGCAAATGCATAAGGAATGACATATTTAATATGCAAGATTAATAAAAGAACAGTATCAGAAAGTTAAGAAATGTATACAAATACTATCCTCTTTAATAGAGAGCTGATGATTAAATAGTTCTTTGATGGAAGATTCTAGAAATAATAGCTATATAGAATAAAGTAGAATATTAGTGGGGAAATAAGACAGAAAAATATATTTAAATAACAAACTGCTTATAAGAAAGTTGTCTATTACATACAACTGTATATGGCAGAAATGTAAATGTACAATATCTCATATAATTTACATAGAAAAGTGTTTAAAATATTTATAAAATATTCTAAAAGCAGAAACTTGAAGTTTGCTCATGTGAACTTTGAAGCTTTTACATGTTGTTTGTTATTAGATTCACCAGGACTAAATAAAATAACTCATTTCATAAGTCAAAGCTGAAATTTGAGTGTTATATTACTGAATCAGTAAATCCATTTTAATAGAAAGTGAAGCAGATTTTTTAATATGTTTGAGCCCAGGAAGGGAGAATGAGATTTGAATAAATCACATTGTAACTTTTCAATACAACATAGACTGCAGATATTTTTGTTTACTCCATGGAAATAGCAAGACATTCTCTTTGACCTCAGTAATGTACATATTTTTATGAAATTGTTTAATAAGCTAAAAGATTTTTAAATATCTTTATATTTCTCATGCTAAGACTATTACATAAGTTTGAGATATAGACACTATACTCCATGGAAATAGCAAGCCATTCTCTTTGACCTCAGTAATGTACATATTTTGATGAAATTGTTTAATAAGTTAAAAGATTTTTAAATATTTTTATATTTCTCATGCTAAGACTATTACATAAGTTTGAGATATAGACACTATACTTTAAAAATTAGTTCAGAGGTTTTGTTAGAGCAATACAATAAGTGTGCATCTTTTAGCATGATAAATATATATGTGCATTGATTTCCCTTTTAAATTATAGTTTAGTATAATGCAATTACCTGTCACCTGTAAGTTTACAGATGTCTTTATCTCTTCAGGTCCCACTCTGTTATACTTATTTATAGATTTGTTATAATAATGTTGAATGAGAAAATAATTTAGGAATATTCAATGGATCATGTATGCTATTTTTACATAAATAGATACATAGTACACTATTTGTTGGATTTAATATTTGTGATGAATAGAAGAAGATTATTAAACTTTTATGCAGTAATGGGAGAATAGTTTTAAATGGCAAATATATAATTCAGTTAACAGTCTGTTATTATTTTTGACATATACATTGTATTAATTATTTGTAAGTCCCAGTAACGTTTGACTAGTTTGTTGATGAATGTTTAGGTATTGGTAGGTAGATAGACAGTATAGTAGATTGTCTATTTGATAGGCAAACTAGGAACTTTGTTATCCATGATAGGTTATGCTTTATGAGCAATTCATACTACTTTAGTTGTAGACTTATCTTTGTTTTTATTTGTGAGTTTTAGTAGTTTAGTTTGTAGAAAAGAAGAATTAAAAATATTGAATGTTAAGATAGTGCTGGAGGAATGCATCTGAGTCTTATAATTAAATTAATTTGGTGGATAAATATTTCATATTATCTTTTAACTTAAATCTTTCTAAATATACTGTATGTATAGTTTTAATCTATTATCTATTAATACCAATAGAGTCAATAATGGCAGCAAAAAGAAATCTAAAATATGATAGATAAGATATCTAAAATTAAATAGAGAAGACATATTCTTGCAAGAGACTCATTTGATAGATAAATATATACAATGTTTAAATAACTTAGGATACAAAATGTTATCATCTGCTGCTTTTAACAAAAAGAGGAGATGAACTACTATACTTTGAAGAAAATCTACAATAATGCCTAAGCTTATAGAATCAATTAATGATCCCAAAGGAATGTATACAGCTGTAATAATTAAATATAATGGCAAACTCTATATACTAGCTAATTTTTACAGGCACCCTGTAATAGGTGCAAGAGCAGCCTAAGATCACTTAAGGACAGAAAGGATACAAATGAACAGAAGTAAGCTAAAATACTGGCATCAACTAAAGCACTAAACAGATGGATTAGTAATAATAATTTAGTTGATTTGCTAGTAAAACCAGAAGATAAATCATTATTCTTTACTCATTATTCTTATGCACATGGAACTTAAACTAGAACTGATAGGATTTATGTATCTATATATTTTCTTAATAAGGTGAATTATTTGAAAACTATTCCTTGCCTTTTATCTGATCATAATGTACTAAGTATTAATATTTTACTGGATATAAAGAAATTTCAGATTATTTATAGAATCCCAGTATATATGATAAAGCTAAAAGAATTTAAGGATTATCTTAAGGAATAAATTGAGATTTTTTTTTTTCTTTACATGATAATGGTTAGGTTAGTAAAGTCATACTGTGGGACTAATTAAAATGGATATTAAAATATAATGGGAAGATGGTCTAAAATAAAATGAAAGAGTGGGATAAAGAGGTGTTAGACATACAAGATGAAATACACAAAGTGATGTTTCAACAACTAAAGAAATTAGACAACGCAGAAGTAATTTAAAAATAATGACAAAATATGCAGTTATAATGCATAAAGTAGAGACAGCTTTAGAAGAATATAAAATTGCACAGTTATACGATAACTTCAAAAATTTTATATAGATTAGCTAATAGAAGTATAATGTTTCAGATATAGAGGAAATGCTTAATATTTTAAAAAAATCCATGAAGATCTTAACAAAGATAAAAATAACAATCACATTGATTACAAAATTGACAAGTATTTTAAAAAAAATCTTACTAATAAACTTGTTGACCAACAAATAGCTCAGTTGAATAAACCTATTACCTTAATAGCAGTTAAAGAAGCTGTAAAAAGGGAAAAGTGTAAAGCTCCAGGGTTAGATGGTTTAAATATGGAATTATGCAGTCTGGTACCATTATATATTTTAGAATTACTGAATGATATTTTCAGGATAATTCTGACTGACAAAATAATTCCTCAGTCATGAGACTGTTTTGTAATCTCAACTATACTTAAACAAGGAAAGTATGATAAGTTAGTTTCCTCATACAGACGTATTTCATTATTAAATGTAGACTATAAAATATTTGCTTCCATCTTCACTATGAGATTAAGAGGATAAATACATTAATTGATAAAAATCAAACAGAATTTATAGTCTATAGATTAACCATGTAATGAGGGGTAGTATAATGGTTAAGGAGTTTACCTCTCAAACAAATGGTACAGTGTCAGACTTAAAAAGGCCCATGTGGTGGTTAACCTAGTAAACACCTGCGGTAATATAAAAGGGTAGTAATTATTTTAGATTTAGCAAAATAAATGAACAAGAAATTTACCCTAATTAGCATAGATATTCAGAGACCTTTTGATTCCTTAGATTGGAACTTCTTGTTTAAAGCTTTAGAAGCCTTTGCATTTCTAGAACTATTTATTAGAATAATTAAAAATGTATAGAAACTCCAAAGTATATGTTAAAACTGGATTGTACATTTCTCAAGGATTTACTTTAAACAATGGTACAAAGCAAGGGTGTCCTGTGCCCCCTCTATTTGTATTAGTCATCAAACCCTTAACTAACAGTATATGACTCAATAAAAAATTATGAACTCTCAATTAACAGAGATTGTTAATCTAAAATACAGCTTTTGCAGATGAGATATTACTAACTATATGAGATTTAAATTATTCTGAGGAAGTTCACGCAATAAACAAGTGAATGAAAGTGCTAAAAAATCGATTTGGTTGCTTTTTGGTCTTTGGATTTACTTGGACATGAATTTTACAAGTTTGGAGTTTTTTTCGCTTAGTGTTGGAGATTTAAATTATTCTATCAAAGGAATAGATTGGATATTGAAAAGTTTCAAAAAGTATCTCTGCTGAAATTTAATACTGCAATAATAATAATCATAGAACTGAAATTTTAATTTTAAATCAATTACTAGATAGTAAGTTTAAAGATAAATATATATATATATATATATATATATATATATATATATATATATATATATATATATTATTGGAAAGGAAAAGGACTAAAATATTTAAGAATAAAAATCTATCAAGATGTAAGTAAGATTATTAATAGTAGGTAAGTACTTAAAATGATTTTATATACATATGTATACATATATGGGTCGATTTCACATAATGGAACATCCAAATGTTCGACTTTCAAATGGCTGAGACCATTTGATCAAACATTTGAATGTTCAAAAATGTGAAAAAAAATAATTAAACAAAAAAAAAACTAAATAGTATAAGCAGGGGGGCAAACCCCCCTGCACCCCCCCGCGCCCCCTGCTATTTAAATATAGCAACTCCAAGATCACACTACATTGTGGTAAAGGGAAATCTTCCTGTTCCATGCTCTATGGAGATTCCCATTCAGACCATTCAAACTTTTAAAGTTTGATCATATCAATCATATGGTCTCGGCCATATGAAAGTCGAGCTTTTAAAAGCTCGATTATCTGAAGAGGACCCATATATATATATATATATATATATATATATATATATATATATATATATATATATGGGTCCCCTTCAGATGGTTTATATATATATATATTATATATATATATATATATATATATGGGTCCCCTTCAGATGGTATATATATATATATATATATATATATATATATATATATATATATATGTATATAAATATATATATAGTGAGAGAGAGAGAGAGAGAGAGATTGCATTGAGTACCCTTAATACCTGACAAAACTTTTAAAGAAAATGGAAAAACTCAACTTCATTTTTATGGTACACTAATACTGCATGCTGATAATTGCTTATAAAAATCGTTTAAGATTATGGCAGTATGGTGGTATTAACTTCCCAGCTGTAGAATTGTATTCTATTCTTGTAAATCTTAATTGTATTATATGCTGGATAGACTCAGCTTAACCTAGTCAATATCAAACCATACAGGAGCAGATAATGCTACTTTCTTATAAGTTTATTAAATGTCATGAATTAGAAATATGCAACAATCCTTTTATCTGGTTAACAACATTTACCTTAGGAGGAAATTCATTTCAGTCTTTAGACTCTGCATATATGAAATCAATTCTTAAAACAGTTAAGAAATATGTTTTTAAAACTACACTAATATCAGAATGGAAATTGTTGTGCTATCCCACTGCACACACCTCTAGATTTAAGGAAACTCGGAAGAATGTCAAAATTAAGTTAGTTATTAAAAAGGAATGGATTAGTATTATGGTCTGATATTTGAAAAATGAAAAGCTAAGTCCTAGGAATGGTCAAGAAAAGAGATTTAAAATATGATAGAGAAGACATTATAGCCTTGCAAGAGGCTCACTTTATATATAAAGTTATACAATGTTTAAATAACTTAGGTTACAAAATGTTATCATCTGCTGCTTTTAACAAAAAGAGAAGATGAACTACTATGCTTTGGAGAAAATCTACCGTAATGTCTAAGGTTATGGAATCCATTTATGATCCCAAAGGAATGTATGCATCTGTAATAATTAAATGTAATGGCAAACTCTATACACTAGCTAATTTTTACTCTTTTTCTAATGAGTCAAAGAGAAAACACAGAGAAGTGTTGTGATTACTGGTACCCTGGTTCACACTACCAATACTGGGTGACATAATAACACAGTTGCACATTTTGGCTTCCACTAGCTTCCTCACTGAAGCTAGTTCAAGGATTTTCAAGATACTTGTCCTGACCCAGAGAGTCATCCCAGGTTGCACTGATTTTAGGTTATTTGAGTTAACTGTGCTGTAGGGTGCTTCAACATCATGGTGCTACCCTTCTCACAGTGTCTTGAGCTAGTTTTTGGTGTCACTCAAAGGGGGTCCAAGATGGGTCTACTTCAGAAGATTGACAAACCAAAAGACTGAATCCCAAAAGACTGAAAATTCAAAATACTGAACACATTTTTAATGCAGGGGGCAACCCCCCTGCATCCACACCCCTTGCTAACTAACTATATATATATATATATATATATATATATATATATATATATATATATATATATATATATATATCAACTCCAAGATCGGACAACCCTGGAGAAGGGGCATTCCATCATTCAGTAATCTGAATTTTCAGTCTTTTGGTTTTTCAATCTTCTAAAGTAGACACCCCAATATTTGTCAGTTTGGTAGGATATAGTTTCTTAGGTCCATATGTAAGTACTAGGTTAATTGCCCTTATGAGCCATTTTATGCCTACTCAGTTTCCCTTTTTGTGCTCAGAATAATCTATACCATTTGTTTATCAATTGGCCTTACCCATCCAATGATCAATAATTATATATAATAATTATATATTATACCCATTAATAATAAGTGGGATCATATCATAGATAATTTGAGGGGACCCATGCATGGGATAAAGCATTTAGGAGCTGCATCTGTCCATTAGTAGTACAAGGAGACAGTCTTGAGGTGAATTTTCTGTTTTTCATATATAGAGCTTAGTTGCTGTTGAAAATGGACAGGGGTGAACTTTGTTTTAAATGAATAAGGAGTCTATCCAGTTTAATAGCAGTGGTATCATCTGTGAAATACACTTGTCCCTCCAAACTGTTCTGTTGATGTAACTAAAAATAAAAACAAAACAGACCAGCCAAAACACCTTGCCGACTGTTACACCAACTGAACTAATTCAATCTGTATGAAAAATATATATATATAATAAATGTTGGTGTCAGCTCTATATGAAATATAAATAGCAATTCAGATAACTTTCAGCGACGATAATACACTGCACTGGATAACATCACATCTAAATGTTACCAAGATATGTATTGTTCTTTCACAACCTTGTCCAAGCTACTGAAAAAAGATTCCAAATATCTACTGTTCACCTTTCACGTTGAGACAATGTTGCCGTTTCAATGTTGGTATGTATACAGTCCCCTCACTGTATATCTGTGTGCCTGAAAGTAATCAAGGATGACTACTTAGCACCCCTTGATAAACAGGTATGGCAACAAAAATAAAGCAGAATATCATTCAGGGAGTGCCTGGTGAAAGTCAATACAACTATCTGGTAAAGAACCAATTCAGCTCTTCTCATAAACTCTCCGGTAACAAAGCGGGAGCTGCAACAACAGAAATTAAGACTTTCAGTGATGTACAGATACCTGTTCGTTGCACCCGCATCGACAGCCAAGCCACACACAAGCCCTTAGGATGTTCCGTTCACCCACGCCTTACTTCAACGGCTTCCAGTGCAAAATGCGAGCAACAAGCCAAGTATCTCCTATGGATAGCGTCTTTTCAGACCGATAGCAAGCCGCCAGACTTTCACGGAATGTAAGCGTACCAAACGCTAAAGAAGATGCAAGTTCCGGTCTATTCAGACCATGCAGCAAACAGTAACAAATACTTCCAACACACTTCCAACACACGGATTATTCTAAAAACAGAAGTACTCCAAAGATTTTTTCTTAAAACGAATCAGATTTATTGGATCCCAGATTAAACAGTGGTAAGCGATTTCGCAACAAGTGCTTTTTCAAACCAACAATTAACCCATTGAAAACACACCTTTTATACTTAATTGTAAGAATATTGGCGGTAAAAAATAAAGCTATTTAAAGGGGCACTAAAACCACAACAATTATTCTTACTTAGTATGATATAGGTGCAAATATTTAAATTCATTATTTAATATTTACATTGTTTTAAAAAACTCTTCCATTTATTACTAAATACATATATATTTATATCAAATAAAGAATATATAATATATAAAATGAAAAAATAAAAATAAAAACAAAAGTATATTTATAATATAAATGCTAAATATATAAAAAAAAGAGAAAAATATATATTTATATGCATCTAAGAATCATAAAATAAAATGCATCTATGTGTATAAACCTAAAGGGCTTTATATGCAATGATAAAATACACCCACATTCCTTAATGTGTATAAGGAATGAATGTAAACTAAATAATCTACCAAAAATCTGTAGCAACTCCATATCTATGTATATGTACTCCATATGTATAAATACATATGTAAATTTTAATGGAATACATGTACAAAAAAGGGGTTATGCTATATATATCAATCAATAGTTGCTGTTATCATATGCCCTATAGTATAATACATATTTAACAAAAATCTATATTGTTTGTGTCTTGTTATTACATGACAAAAAACAATAAACACATGTATATCTATAAAATAAAAATAAAAAATATAAATGTCATAATTAAATACACTAAATATTGTATATTAAATCCTTAAATATATTGTAATGCATGTAATACAATGCTAATAACATACTAAAGTACTGTAAATATTTTATAAAAATTATGTGGGAAAATACTTCGATATAATGGGGTGCAAATGATACAATGATATAAAAAATAAAGCTGTGTATGTAAATACACTCACAACTATTTCATCAAATCTGCATTCCACTTATAAAAACAACCTAGGCATTTCATCATATGAACTTAATAGCTCATGCATATGTATATATAATGTGATATAAAATAATATAAAATAATATATAACATATGTAACGATATAATAATATAAACAAACCAATTAATCAGTAAATCAATTAATACATTAGATTAATAGTTCATATAAAAAACATATTAACATATATATATGTGAATAAAAGATTCTTTGGATGTATTCATATATAGAGAGCAGATGTTATATATATAATGAACATCACATCTAACCAAATTCTTTGGGTACCTATATAGATGTTAAGAACTTTCTATTATGCTTGTAAACTATGTTCTCATTGTTTAAACACATTCCTTTATATCCAATGGCATACTATTTAGGCCTATGCCTTCTACCTTTCAACATAGGTTTCAAAGGAACCCTGTCATTTAGACCAGGGTAGCAATGTGCTCTAGTTTTTATTATCCATTGGGCCTCTACTGTTTCTGTGGTGTTTTTTATGTCACCACCTCTAACATTAGGTTGTAAGACTTGCAACACTGAAAAAGAAAAATTGTGTGTAATATCTGTATTGAGAATGTGCTTGGATAACGCATTCACTTGTGATTTTATTCTGATTTGGTAAATATGCTCCCTAATGCGTTCCTTTAACATTCTATCTGTTTTCCCTATGTAAAAGGAACTGCATGAGGAGCATCTAGCCAAATAGACCAAGTGTTGTGTCTTACAGTTAGCATAAGCATTTAGATATGTTATTTCACTTGTAACCGGGTGAACAAAAATATGTGAATCTGATATAAAGCAACAATAATTACATCCATTGCATGGGGCAGTACCCTTCAAATCTGAATTACTCTGTTGAGTGTGTTCATTACAACACAACATTCTGTGTAAATTTTGTTTGTTTTTATATGCAAAACTTGGGCGGTCAGATATAAGTCTTGAAATCTCAGGTTCCAACTGAAGAATATTCCAGTGTTTAGTGACACATTCCTTGATTGCATAGGTGTCCAAGGTATAATGAAGTGTATATCTAATGAAATCCTCATCATTACTATGTGATGGTGGGTTAGTGATGTGTGTATATTCATTAAAACCATATTCTGAGAAAAAAGGAGCTGCATTATGTTGCCTCAACTCCTTAACTGTACATAAAGCATCATTGATTTCACCATCTTTATATTTCCTATCTTTAATGCTAGTTGCTAATACTTTTAATTCTGTATCAAACCTATCAACATTAGAGCTTAGTCTTGAAATCCTCATTCCCTGTCCTTTAAGGATATTCCTGAATACATGTGGGGGGTGCATGCTATCTCTGTTTAATAAACTATTTCTATGGCAAGGTTTTCTGTGTATGCCTGTATTAAATGCCCCATTAGGTAAACGCCATATCTGGATATCCAGGAAAGAAATATTATTGTCTGAATACTCCATGGTAAAACTGAGGAAGTCCACCAACATGTTGACTTCTTCCTCAAATTTTAATAATTCTCGGACATCACCCTGCCACAAGAAAAATAAATCATCTACGAAACGCTTGTAGAATACTACATGTTCCTTAAAGCTTCGTAGTTTACTTAATAAATTTTCCTCCCAGTAGGCCATCACTAGGTTGGCGTAGCTATTGGCACATGGTGTGCCCATAGCTACGCCATTCCTCTGTAAATAATATGTTTCTTCAAACAAGAATACATTACTATCCAGAATAAGCTCCATGAGAGCACATAGGAAATCTATCTTTGTTGGTGTAAAACTTGAATGCAATGTGAGATAATTATGTAAAAATTCCAAGCCTGAATCATTTGGAATCTGAGTAAACAAGGATTTTACATCCATAGTTACTAACAATAAATTACTATTGTTTTCCTGATTCCTGGTAACCTCATAAAAATTCAATAAAAAATTCTTGGAGTCCATAAGTATAGTGTTGTGTTTTTCCAAAAGCGGGTGCAATGATTTCTCCATGTAATATGACATATTTTCTGTCACCCAACCTCGCCCTGAGACGATAGGTCTCATGGGTGGGTTGAGTCCATCTTTATGGATTTTGGGGAGGCCTTTAATGATAGGTGTCATTGGCTCCTCAACTAATAGAAAGTTATATAATCGGTCATCCATCAGGCCCATCTTGCACATTTCTTCTAAATTATTATATATATTGATAATAAGTCTTACAACTTCTGCTTCAGTTATTTTTTGGTAATGTTCTATGTCTTCCAATAAATTCAACATCTTGCCTATATAATCTGTTCTATTGAACACCACAATGGGGCCCCCTTTGTCCGCTGGTTTTATCGTTATGTTGTTATCTGCTTTTAAATCCTTCAAAGCCTGAAATTGTTTATAAGATAAATTGTGTTTAGAACTCCTAACTTTAGTATCATGCATGGAATAAAGATCTTTCTCCACTGCTTTACCAAATACTTCTATAGTAGGATGTAGAGGTGGTACCATCAAACTTGGTTTCTTAAAACTTATAGTAGTATTAGTAGGTGTTTTACCACTAAACATAGTTTTTAACTGTAAATTACGAGTAAACATTTTCAGATATAAAATACTATCAGAGATGTTGCTATGTTTAGATGGTATAAAGGTGAGACCTTTATTTAAAACTTCTTCTTCATACTTATTTAATGGTCTGTCAGACAAATTGTGTATTAAGTTAGCCTTTCCCACATCTTTTTGATAGTGGGTTCCTTTTGTTCGTAATTGGGGGTCTTTCGTTTTTGTCTGCCCCTGCTCATTGATCTCTCTCTCCCCTTCTGATGTTGTTCTACTATGGGTAAAGGGCGAGAGAGTAATCCTTCATTATATACCACTTGATGTGCTCTGATCTTATTTCTGACTACTTGTGATTTGGTCGTTTGTTCTACTATAACTTGATTCACATCTGGTTGTGAAGATGGTATATGCGATATCTCACCATGTTGAGTAATCGTATCACCATGTTCTTCAGATGTGCTAACGCTAGTATTTATAGATGTATTAGTAGGGACTAAAATCCTAGTGTTAGCCGCATTATTGGTATACTTGGAGCCGGTTGCATGAGCGCTCTGGTGTTGTGTTTGGGGCACCACTGGTCTTACCCCATTGTTGGCAGAGAACCTGGGCCAGGTAAATACCTGGTCATTTGCAAAATCAAAAGTATCTCTAGCTAACTTATGTTTTTTCTGTTCAAACAACCTTTTCTCAAATAATGCAACATTATCCATTACATGCTCAAGCTTAGAATCTAATAACACATTATCAAAACTGTTAAACATTTCGATCTGTCTACTTTCAATAGATTTGCAAAGTTCCTTTTCTTCTGGTAAAAAATAGTCATTTAGAAGTTTCATATAATTGAAGCTTGTTTCCAAGTTGAGCTGTTGCCAACGCCTCAAAAGTTCAGGAAAAGTATTTCCTGTGGTTGGCATTTTCAAAATTCTAAGCCCCCTTGGTACTATCTGTTTCTGTATGCAAGTTTCGAAATGGAACCTCTGTAGTTGTAATCTCTTAAGTTTAAGCAGTTCAGATTCCAGGTTATTTAGTTCTGAATTTAATTTAGTCATTGTGTCTGTATCAAGTGGCTCCTCACTGTTAACAGGTGTAATAATACAGTCCATCAACGGATTACTCATATCAATCAAGCAACGTTTCAGTCTCTCCTTTGAGTTATATTTCTTTGTGGTAGATGGATTATATGGAAGTTCAACATTATCCGTAATAATACTTGCATTCTGTAATTCAGCCATAGAGCTATCGGCTAAAGTGTTGGCCGGAATTGAGTATATAAAATAACTAAAAATAAAAACAAAACAGACCAGCCAAAACACCTTGCCGACTGTTACACCAACTGAACTAATTCAATCTGTATGAAAAGTTTTGGTGTCACTCAAAGGGGGTCCAAGATGGGTCTACTTCAGAAGATTGACAAACCAAAAGACTGAATCCCAAAAGACTGAAAATTCAAAATACTGAACACATTTTTAATGCAGGGGGCAACCCCCCTGCAACCACACCCCTTGCTAACTAACTAACTATATATATATATATATATATATATATATATATATATATATATATATATCAACTCCAAGATCGGACAACCATGGAGAAGGGGCATTCCATCATTCAGTAATTTGAATTTTCAGTCTTTTGGTTTTTCAATCTTCTAAAGTAGACACCCCAATATTTGTCAGTTTGGTAGGATATAGTTTCTTAGGTCCATATGTAAGTACTAGGTTAATTGCCCTTATGAGCCATTTTATGCCTACTCAGTTTCCCTTTTTGTGCTCAGAATAATCTATACCATTTGTTTATCAATTGGCCTTACCCATCCAATGATCAATAATTATATATAATAATTATATATTATACCCATTAATAATAAGTGGGATCATATCATAGATAATTTGAGGGGACCCATGCATGGGATAAAGCATTTAGGAGCTGCATCTGTCCATTAGTAGTACAAGGAGACAGTCTTGAGGTGAATTTTCTGTTTTTCATATATAGAGCTTAGTTGCTGTTGAAAATGGACAGGGGTGAACTTTGTTTTAAATGAATAAGGAGTCTATCCAGTTTAATAGCAGTGGTATCATCTGTGAAATACACTTGTCCCTCCAAACTGTTCTGTTGATGTGATGACATGTGATGATATGAGTGAAAGAACATGCTGCTTTGCCAGAGATGGCCTGCATCTGTCCACATTAGGGTTTCAATTATTTGCAAAGATATTGTCCAACCCCATAGTGCCTGTTTTAGGCAATACCATCCTGATAAATCTACCAACATAACAAAACAAACAAAGAATATTATGAAGGTGTTACTGCTCAATGATAGGACCCTGAACAACAAACTCCACTCCCTACAGGCATTTCTCACCCTGGAATTGATGTCTGTGTAGTGACTGAGACATGGTTAAAACAGAGGAGAGCACTCTGATTGTGCAGGGCTATAATGGCTTCTACAAATTTGGACCCACTAATATAGGAGGGGAAAAAATGGCGATATTATCAGTCTACATTCAGAAGAGATGCACATCACAGCTTTTAAAATAGCATGATGTACTAGAGCTTCTTCATATCCAAATAACAACCAGAAAGGTCCAATATCATATATTAGCTAGCTGTAGAATTTCCTCTGTGACAAAAAAGAATCACAAAACCAATTTACAGGAACAAGAATCATTCAGTATTAAACCCAATACCATTTTCCTAGGTGATCTAAACTATCCGACTATACGCTACCATTAACACATAAGCATAGAGGTCCTGGTCTTTGTCAATACAAATGCTATGGAACAATCAGAGTACTCAGTAGATGGAATAACATCTTGGATACTGTCCTTACTAAAACAACAGCATCTTGCACCAAACTTGCACATCTTCATCACTTGTTATGTCTGACTGTAAACCTGTCTCCTTTGAAATAAAACTGAAAACAGAGATCCCTTCCACTCAAGGTGCCTTTAGAGATTTCTTTAAGACAAACTACCTACTCCTATGTGATATATTGTCAAGCTTCAAATCCCCACCAAACACAGTTAACTCCACTGAATTCAGAGAAATGTTCATCACCACACTATACCAGCATATAAACAACTGCATTGATGCAGCTGTACTCCATAGGAACAAGTGCAGGGTAAACCCCAGAAACAAACCCATGTGGTAAAACAATAATATTAACAAGATTTATAACAAAAGGAAAATAATTTTGACCAAAAGTAAGAAGATTAATTCCCAAAATGACATGGCCCTTTTCTCTGCAATAAAAAAGCAACTCAGGAGCTTAATAATACCCAATAAAGACAAATTTTGGGCTAAAATAGCTACCTGAGTGAAAGACAATCACTAGACATTTTTAGTAAGGTTAGTAATCTCAAAGGCACAATGCAATGATGTATTGAGCTGATTGTGAATGATGTTACTAACACTGAGGATGTAGATATAGCTAACCTACTGGATAATACATTTAGCTCTAATTTTACCCCTCTCTCCCCTCTGTCTGTCCCTCTAGATGTAGCTGAAACTGGCACACCTCCACCTCTCACAGAAGGCCAAGTCCTAAAATTGCTTTCTAAAGCTAAAAATACTGCAGATATGGATTCTCACAATATCGTGGATGAATCTGAAATAGAATGAAGCACCATTAATCACACCCCTAACAATACTGTTCAATCTCATCCTCCATACAAGTTTTGTATCAAGTGAATAAAGAGCAGCTGTAGTCATTCCCCTGCATATTGGATGACCTTCCATAGACTCAGCTAATTATGGTCAAACCTAAGCATGGAAATACTTATAATGGAATTAACTAAGACAGGACATAGGGAACATCTAAAAACTTGACTGGTCTCAATTTGGATTCATCAAAGGCAGGTCCTGCTTACTTGACCTGGTGGATTTTTTTGAAAATATCACCAAAACAATGGATGAAGCAAAATGGTACAGACCACATAACTCGAACTGGCCAAAGCTGTTGACACAATTCCACTGTCAAGCATAGTAGAAAAAATAAATAAACTGGAATAAACTCCTATGTTACCCACAGGATTGCCATATGGATCACAGATAGGATGCAGATAATCAAAATATGTGAAGTTACCTCAACAAAGAGACCAGTCACTAGTGGAGTCTTTTGGGGTTCTGTGCTGGGTCTCTCATGTTTGTCATCTACTTTTCTGAAGTAAAAACCAGTACCAGAGGGCTCAGGCTGACTAAGTTTACAGAAGGCTGCAAGCTGGGAGCAGTCATTAAATCTCCATATGACTTAGTTATTCTGCAGGAAGATTTATCTCAAATAAATAACTGGTGTCAAAATCATGGTCTGAACTTAAGTGCCAAAAAATGCATTTATTTCCTTTGGGAAGTCATCTACCACAGGGAACTACCACATTGAGAGTATGCCCCTAAGAGTTGACCAAGTTGTTTGGGATTTGGAAATGAATGTGGACAGTGACCTAACTTTTGAACAACATGTGTCTATTGTTGTAAGAAAGTCCTATATTGCACATCTTATAAACAAAGGGATTATATCTAGATCTTGGGAAGTCACTGTCCTCCTTTATTCAGCCATCATTAGGCAAATCATTGAATGTAATGCCCCCTTTGTTATGAACCTGTCCAAACTCATGTAACAACTGTAACACCCACAGAGATTCCTTACTGAAAGAGTACAAGGCCTAAACAATGTCCTACACAGATCGACTCAAAGCTCTGTCACTATACTTGATATCCTACAGACTGCTAAGAGTTTACCTGTGTCTGGTATAGAAGGTAACCTCCAACCCTTTACTGATAGATTTAATGAACATCAGCAAGTCAAATGGCATCAGTAATATTTGGACTAAGGATCTAAACCTTGTTTTCCACATCAACAAAGCAGTTTGGAGAGACAGGTATATTTCACAGAGGATACTGCTACTGTGGAATAGACTTTCCATCCACATAAAACAAAGTTCACCTCAGTCCCTTTTTGAGCACAACTTAGATCTCTGGAAAGGAAACAGAACATTTACCCTAGGACTGTATCTGTAGTACTGCTGATGTACAGATGCAGTTCCTAAATGCTTTGTACCATTCATGGGTCCCCTCAAATTATCTATGGTATGATCCAAGTTATTCTTATTAGGGGTAAAATAAAATTATCAACCATGGGAAGGGTAAGGCCAAACTATAACCTAATGGAATAAGTCATTTCAAGTACAAAAAGGGAAACTAACTAGCTTTAAAATGGCTCACAAGACCAGCTAGCCTACCACTTGCTTATAAACCTGAGAGAGATAAAATTAGCAGTTCTTCATTTTGGAATGGGGAAGGTGTAAGATACTGGAAGAGGTCCAGGGTATGAATTCATCTTTGATGTTGATGATGTTGCCTGGGGGAATCTATATGCCTATTATGAACAGACACCTTTTATTTGTTGAACTTCTGCGAGGGACTTAGAATTTCTGTATTTTTGAATGGGGAGGCATTTAAGGTGAATGGAGAGGTCATAGGTGGTTTTATAAATGATGGCAATCACACTGCCCTTTATTAATTACTGATTTAATCTGAGTATTTTGTATCCCAGATGAAGCATTCATTCATCCATAATGTTTTGTTTTAATCAAGTTTCAGTGGCCAAAATAATATCTGGGAAATTTTGAACTATCCAAGTGTGGACTTCTAGAAGTTTGTTGGGGATACTTCTGAGGTTTCAATTGAAGGGATGTAGTCCAGTGAATTGTTTGGTGGGAAATGTTAGTAGTAGGAAGTGGGTCACAGATTAGAGAGGTTTGTTGTAATGGATGTATTGCTTCTTGGCTGGAATTAAGATTGCTACATTTTTGTAAGGTCTCAGAAAGATGATGGTAGGGATGGAGTAATTTCCATTTAATTCTATGTTTTAACCCTATTTTTGAAGAGAATGAAGTTTTAGTGGTTATTGCATTTACAAAGGTAAACATAGGAGGTGCTCAATAGGTTGGCAGCAATGGGAAAGTGCCAGCAGAGGGTGTTATGCAGTTGGGTATAAGTGGCTGAGTGTAAGTAGTGAGAACAGAGATCATATTGATACAATGAAATTTGTGATAGCAGTTTTATTGGTATAATTAAAATTAGCTGTTAGAGTAACACAGTTATAAATAATCAGAAGACTGGTTGTGATGGGAAATGATAAAGGTGCTGAAGAAATAGGAGCCTCGACTAGATTTATCAAGAGTGGCAGTAGAGACAGGTGGTATGTGGAAAAATAAGGTTGAGAATGGAGTGGAAAGCCCTAGCCAGGAAAAAAAGAGTGTTTATAAAAATTCAATGAATGGGAGAAGTAGGACGTGTTGTACAGAATTTTAGGCATATAGAGATTTCTTTACTAGAAGTGGGATGAGATAGATTAGTGGATGGTATAGTCAAAGAACGTATGTGTGTCAGAGTGAGTTGAAGAAAAATGAGGAAGAGTTGCAGTGAGGTCTGAGATAGAGAGGCTTGTTAGGTTAAGAGTTTTAATATGGGATGACTGTGAGGAATTGCTTAAGACATTTAAGAGAAAATCACTGGGAAAGTACATACTTGGTTGTGTGAGTACAATATGTGTCTTAGAAAGGATGTGATATAGCATGAATAGTGAGAGCTGGATTGCATAAGTAAAGTAGAAGTTGAGATGGCCTGATTGTGGGGAATTGGGCATTCTGCAAAGTTTTGTTTGGCTGTTGTGGAAGATGTAGAGTAACTGAGAAAAATTCTGATGAAGTTCTTGTTTTTACTATTAAAGAAGGAACGCACTAAAAATACAAATCTGGAGCCTTGCTTAGATGGTTGGAAGAATTTTTCCCAGTTAGTAAGTTTGGTCTGTGTTCAACTGTGCTTGGGTTCATATTAGAACAATGAAAACACATTTTGTCGAATGCGTTTTCATTGACACATGTAGGGCGAACAGGCAAAACAGCGAAGCGGCTGTTCAGTGAATTCTTTCCCTGGGAAAGAAGTCGCTTGACCGCTTCGTTGCTTTGCCTGTTCTGGAGTGTAGTGTGGTCCCTTATCCAGTATAGCTCCTGAGCGTGATTGTGCAACAGTTACTGACCTTAGGGTTAGAGTGCAGGTTAAGGTAAGTGCATTTGTATGAAAGTATTAACTGTTTATTATTTTGCATTAGATGTATGGTTGAGTTACGTGTGTGTTTTGAGCTGTTTACTTTTGTTTTGGGGGGGTAGGATTAGAGTTAAGGTAAGTGTGTTTGTGTTTGGAACTGTTTGTGTAAATGTGTGAGAGTTACTGACCTTAGAGTTAGGGTGTGGGGTTAAGGTAAGTGCACATGTTTTAAAATGTTTACTGTTTTTTTTTTTTTTTTTTTTATTAGATATATGGTTGGGTTACGTGCATATGTGTATTTAGTTGTTTACTGTTTTTTGGGGGGTATAATTAGGGTTAGGGTATGTGTGTATGTGTTTGGAAGTGTTTAATGTTTTTTGGGGGGGGTTGGAACAGCAATTTCTTTCCCTAGGAAAGAAATCACTGTTCTGTGGTTTTGACATTTTCAGCATTCGCTGAATATGTGTCGATGTAACACCGTTCACTGTTTTCAGCATTCGGTGTTATAATATGAACCCCTGTGCTTTTGGTTTTCTTGCTCTAAGAGGAATTTTTATATGTTTGATTGGTACTTGATACTATTGGGCAGAGGAACAATAAATGTAGGATAAGGTGGGTGGGTGGGTGGTTAGGAACTGGGGGTAGGATAGGGAAGTGGATTGAGACCTAGAGTAGCAAGGGCAAATGGGAAGGTATGCTCCGGAGCCAGAGACAAGATTCCTTAAATATCTCTATAAATCAAGAAACCAACTAAGTGATTTGTAGTAACCATGAGTATTTTTTTACTAAGGAAAAGAACAGAAATAGTTAGACTGACACAAAGGAAAAAAAAACAGTATGTATACCAAAGACAGACAGACAGACAGATTACTTAGCAGTCCCTGGAGGTACAGTGCATAGGACTTCTGTTACAGTTGTAATTAATCAACTAGGTAGTACAGAGTATTTTTATTTATTTATTTTATTTATTTACATTTGTTGACCAGGAGTGTCCGACTGGACGTAGGACCATTTTCAGCGGAGGCTCAAGGAGAAAAGCTCCACAGTTAAAATAGACAGTAGTTACATTGGATTAAAGTATAAAAATGTCTCCTTACTGAAATATTGGCACTCATAACAATGTGCAGTGAAATGGCAAAAAAAAAAGACTGAAAATGTAAATATGGAACATCTCTCTTCTCCAATAAACTTTTTTATAAGCCCTCAACTACCTCAAACTTATTTATACTGAGTATGAAACTGCCATGTACATCGAGAAATATCCATCTTGGACTATATTGTAACTCCATCTTTCAACCATTCAGTCCCAGCATTACAGGACTCATTAAAGCTGGTCATGAAATTTCAATTACCACAAAAAATAACAAAACCAGTATGCTAAAATACATTATTTAGCAATATAGCCTGCCAGGATTGTCCTATACAACTTCAGGCAGATTGGACAGATAGAAATTAAGTTCACCCTTTTAGCCATATGGTGAAGGTCTTGAGGCATGTATACAGGTTTTTCAGTCTGGACTCTGTTTTGGCTGATGTCACTGGACAAAATAAAATAAAGATAGAAAATATTATAGTCCCAAAGATTACTGCCATTATATGCATAAAAAATTCCCAGCCATTGGAGGTTAAGCCACAAGAATACCAGTTTAATGAATTCTTTAATTTCAAACATTAAACAGCAGGAACTTTATCAGATTAAATATTCACTCACCATTTCTTCTTCTATAAACTTGTCCACTGCCACCATATAAGCCAATTATTATGTATTTATTTTTTTGCATTTGTTTACCGAGATGGTCCAGCTGGGCCAGAAGTGTCCATTTGCAGTGGATTCCCAGGGAGAAAAGCTCTACATATAACACATTTCCCATACAATACAGAATTTACATTGATAAAGGCATTTAGTACATATTATTGAGAGCTTATACAACTGGTGAAAAAACAGTACATAAGTAATCATTCTCAAGTCACAATATTATACAAGCAATACAGAGAATATACATGAGAATATTCCATATGAGTAGTTTACAGCTAAAAAAAGATAAAAGGTAAAATGAGCCAAAAAAGTTTATAACCAGGAAAAGTGTGATGAGAACTCCACCAGGCACAAATAAATCGAAGCTCCAAGGTAAAATTGCTTTTAATAAGCACTTTGAACCACTCCACAACAAAGACTGGATCAAATAAAGACAAGCAAAACAAAATAACGTATCCACATACACGTTTTAAGCCAACTTCATCAGTTATACATCCATTTTAAAACTGAAATGCTTTTATATGCTGTTTGAATTTAGTCATAGGTCTGTTGTCCAATCCTTTAACACATTCAATTAAGGTTCATTTAATTGAATGATTAATTCATAAAAACTATGTAAAAAACTAAATAAATAAGTCCAATTCTCTAAAACATATAATCTCAACTTATACCCTTTTTATTATAATTTGTCTAAGAATTTAAAACCTTTAATACATTTAAATACATTTAAATAAAACTTTTAAAATGTTTCTGTGTTGTGCTTGATTTGGGCTTTTGGATCTGAAATAACAACAAAGCACCATCTTGTGGCCATTGAATGAATTGCGAAGCCATACACTGAGACCTTGAGAATCCAAAGAAACACTTGTTTTTGCAATCTGTATAAAATATCATAACAATAAAACCAAAACTGAAAAACTTCTTTGAGTTAAAGCTTGCAGCTCTCATCTTCAAAACTGGCGCCAATGATACCATATCATTGAGCCCAAAATTACGTTTGCATCCAAAAAGAGCTGCCAATACAATTCTTTATACTCAATGAGTGTCTCCACATTCCACCTCTTGGATTAGTGGGAACCACTTCCAATACAAAAATGAGTAACCTGTGGTGTTGCATTTTATTGAATGTTTACTCAATGCACTTTTTCTTTCTTCACCCTGACATCATATAAGTGCTCAGATATTCTCTGTCTGAGCTTTCTCGCTCTTTCCAACGTAGAAAGAGGGACATTTTTTGCAAACAGCTAAATATATGATGCCTTTGGTGTCAAAGTTAGCAAATGAATTTAAATGTATGGTCATTTTCCTTGCTTCTAAAACCATACTTTCCCCACAGATCAGGTAGGTACAATAATTACATCTCCCACACTTTTGTAATCCTTTCTTGGATTTTTCTTGGTTATTACACTTGTTGTTTTTCATCCCTGCTTCAAGGTAATTCTTGATACTTTTCCCTCTACAATATACATGGGTTAGTTCTTTATCAAAGATAGATTCAAGATCTGAAAATTTTGAAAAGCTATCCCATTCTCTAGAAAATATGTTCCTGACAAAAGCTGATTGTTCGCTAAAGGTAGTTATTAATCCTGTCCCCTTTTCAGCGAAATTGCCCACTGAACCTAAATTGTGGGTTAGTATTTCTTCCTTCCCTAAAATAGGGGCAAAAGTGTCTGCTCTTTTTGTATTGACTTCCTCCAACACCTTGTTGAACATCTCTAGAGGGTACCCTCTCTGGGTAAAAAGATTCTTTAACAGTTCAGTTTCTTCAAGAAAAACTTTGTTATCAGAGGTCATTCTGCTACACCTAACCAATTGCCCTTTCAACACCCCCTTTTTTGGTGCAGGGGATGGCAACTGGTGTAGTGCAAATAAGAGTTGGAGAAGGTTTCTTTCCTGAAAATTCTTGATGACAGGTTCCCCTCTTTTTTCTCTATGTGAACATCAAGATATTTTAATGTCTGTTTGTCAAAGTTACTAGTAAATTTCAAAATGTGGAGGTGTTGTTGACGAAGGTCAAAAGGTTGTTGAAATTTTCTTCACTGCCACTCCAAAAAAAACACAAATCATCTAGATACCTAGTATAAAGGGAGCATTCGTTCATCAAAGGAGAATTGAGAAGAAAAGTTTCTTCCCAAAAGGCCATTATAATATTGGCATATGTGGGTGCACAGTGTGCACCCATCGCAACCCCCTTTTCTTGTTTGAAGTACTCCCCTTGGAAGTAGATGAAATTGTTTTTTAATACAATTTCCATGAATGTTAGAGTGTTAACGAAATCAGTCTGTGTCAGTTTTTTACTTTCAATTAATTTTTCTTCAAACCAAGAAAGGCCTAAATCATGGGGGATACAACCAAACAAATCAATCACGTCCATGGTTCCAAAGCAGGTGTTTTCACTGTATATTGAGGGTTTAATTCTTCTCAGTAAATCCCAAGAGTCTTTTAGAACATTTTCACATCCCTCGAGTACATGTTTGATCTTGTGATCAACACACTTGGCTAGGGGAGCTGTAATTGATCCTTCCGCTGACACAATTGGTCTTAGGGGCGGGTCACAGGCATTTTGTGGACTTTGGGTATCCCGAAAATGCAGGGAATTTTTGGTTTGTCCACAACCAAAAATTTGTAAGTGTTTTGATCTATGGAACCTTGCATTAACATGTCATATAGTAAACAGTGAATCCTTCTGTATGCTAAATTCACTTCGTTGATGGATACCCTAGTGTATTTGTCTGAATCATTTAGTAAGTCCAACATTTTCCCTTCATATTGTATTGTTTCCATGACCACAACCCTCCTCCTTTGTCAGGTTTCATTACCCTCAGATTGTGATTTTCACTAATGACTCTCAAAGTGTTTTTTCTTCCTGGGTTAAATTTGAATGAAAAGTTCTTGTTGTCAAATGATTTCTTATTTCATGTTCAACTTTTAATTCAAAGTTCCTAAGTTGAGGGTGAGTTGGAGGGTTGAATGTACTTTTCGCTTCAACCCTGTTCTTGAAAATCAGACTTGTTGTCCTTGAAGAAAAGTTCTAAATTCTTTTTCCGGATAAACAACTTGATGTCTATCAATAATTTGAAAATGTCCGTTTTTTGTGTGGGAACAAAGGTGAAGCCTTTGGAAAAAGATCAAACCAACTCTTGTTGATGCTGACACTAGAATAATTGTATATGTTGAACCCATTGAAAGTCCAGGTATTCAAGTTGTTAGAAATACCAACTTCTAGTTCCAACCTTGACGTGTCGTCTGGTAAGATCTCCCCTCCCCTGTAGTTTTTGAATTGTAATAAACCCTACCCTGCTGCATAAGCCTCTCTGATCTCCTTAATGGGGATACTCGTCTGTCTCTAATATTTCTTGTTGTTGTTCTTCAGTGTCCGTTTCCCCCCATTCTCCTTCAAAGTTGTCATCTTTCCTCCATTTGTCAAACCCATTCCTGTGAGTAATTCTAGGTCTAGGGTAATGAGTTTTATTTTGTATTCCACTTGGTCTCTTTTTATTTTCCCTATCTTCCTGTTCTGAACCTCCTTACATTTAGTATCAACATTTTCAAAAACATTCTCATATTTTCTCTTATTTGCCTCAACAGTGTATAACAAATCATTTGTGATAGCTTTGTTAATTTTCTCTATGTCACCATGCAACTTTTGCATTAACCTTTCATTGTTGTTAATAATAGCTTTCATTACATTTAAACCACAATTGTCAAAAATAGTAATGAGCTCAGTATGAAATTCAGACCCTTCAGTGACATTGTTAGGGTATTTGCAAACCCTTAAGCCCTTAGGTACAATATTTAGGGTAGTACAGTGTCTAAGGTAATCATTGTCCATTTCGAGCGTTTTGTACTTAATCAAATAAAATTCCAAATCATCCAAAAGCGTACCAAAATTAATGTTACTATATTTGGTTGGACTGCTTTGAAATTCAAAGCTATATTTAGCTTTGAAGCAGTCAGAAAACAGTTTTTGTGTACCTGTAGTAGCATTAGGCTGGTCCATGCAGGCTTGTTGCCGTTTCCGCTGACTTTTTGTTGTTAAGGTGTTGGAGGAAGTCAATACAAAAAGAGCAGACACTTTTGCCCCTATTTTAGGGAAGGAAGAAATACTAACCCACAATTTAGGTTCAGGGCAATTTGCTGAAAAGGGACAGGATTAATAACTACCTTTAGCGAACAATCAGCTTTTGTCAGGAACATATTTTCTAGAGAATGGGATAGCTTTTCAAAATTTTCAGATCTTGAATCTATCTTTGATAAAGAACTAACCCATGTATATCGTAGAGGGAAAAGTATCAAGAATTACCTTGAAGCAGGGATGAAAAACAACAAGTGTAATAACCAAGAAAAATCCAAGAAAGGATTACAAAAGTGTGGGAGATGTAATTATTGTACCTACCTGATCTGTGGGGAAAGTATGGTTTTAGAAGCAAGGAAAATGACCATACATTTAAATTCATTTGCTAACTGTGACACCAAAGGCATCATATATTTAGCTGTTTGAAAAATGTCCCTCTTTCTACGTTGGAAAGAGCGAGAGAAAGCTCAGACAGAGAATATACGAGCACTTATATGATGTCAGGGTGAAGAAAGAAAAAGTGCATTGAGTAAACATTCAATAAAATGCAACACCACAGGTTACTCATTTTGTATTGGAAGTGGTTCCCACTAATCCAAGAGGTGGAATGTGGGAGACACTCATTGAGTATAAAGAATTGTATTGGCAGCTCTTTTGGATGCAAACCGTAATTTTGGGCTCAATGATATGGTATCATTGGCGCCAGTTTTGAAGATGAGAGCTGCCAAGCTTTAACTCAAAGAAGTTTTTCAGTTTTGGTTTTATTGTTATGATATTTTATACAGATTGCAAAAAACAAGTGTTTCTTTGGATTCTCAAGGTCTCAGTGTATGGCTTCAAGAATTCATTCAATGGCCACAAGATGGTGCTTTGTTGTTATTTCAGATCCAAAAGCCCAAATCAAGCACAACACAGAAACATTTTAAAAGTTTTATTTAAATGTATTTAAATGTATTAAAGGTTTTAAATTCTTAGACAAATTATAATAAAAGGGTATAAGTTGAGATTATATGTTTTAGAGAATTGGACTTATTTATTTAGTTTTTACATAGTTTTTATGAATTAATCATTCAATTAAATGAACCTTAATTGAATGTGTTAAAGGATTGGACAACAGACCTATGACTAAATTCAAACAGCATATAAAAGCATTTCAGTTTTAAAATGGATGTATAACTGATGAAGTTGGCGACGAAAACGTGTATGTGGATACGTTATTTTGTTTTGCTTGTCTTTATTTGATCCAGTCTTTGTTGTGGAGTGGTTCAAAGTGCTTACTAAAAGCAATTTTACCTTGGAGCTTCGATTTATTTGTGCCTGGTGGAGTTCTCATCACACTTTTCCTAGTTTACAGCTAACAAAATGTATATAGGACACTTCAAGCAGTGGGTGCAAAGCAGATATATGAATTAATTAGACACTAGGCACTTAAACTTTTCAAATGGTTAGGAGGTGTAATAGCTGAGCAACTGGCTACATGAGTCCTGTTGCAGGAATCAGCAAAGTCGGTAGATATTGTTGGAGATATAAATTGTGGTATGTGAAGGACATGGGTAAATTAGAGAGATGCCTCCACCTTTTTTTCGGGGTCTTTCGGCGCTAAGACAGGTGAAATCTGTGAGAGTACCTGAATGTCTTGCCTGGTTCAATTGTAGGTCTATAAGGGATAGGAAGAGAAGACAGTAGAGAGGAGAGAACAATGGTAGGACAATGAAGGTTAGTAGAAAAGGGAAGTGGACAGGATGGAGAGGTGGAGTAAGTAAAATGACAGGTGGATGTGAAAGGAGGATGCCAGAGTAGTAGAGTGGGGGTAAGAATAGTTGTGATTTTTGAAGTTAGGTTATATGAGATGTGGTGTTAGCACATGCCCACAGCCAAGATGACGAGAGGTGTTGTTTCAGAGATGCCTTGAAGAGCATTACTAAGCAGGTGGATCTAAGTGTTGGGGGGAGTTCAAACGTTTTCAGATGGTAAAGGACTAAAGCATCTGGGCAGCCGAAAGTTTGGGTTTTTCTACCTTTACGAGCAGTTGCTTGTTGGATCAGAGTGGTCTGTTAGGATGGTATAAAGTAAGTATAGAAGACAGAGTAGGGCACATGGATGGATTAGGAATCAGTTTGTGAGCTGTAGTTAGTTGGATAAAGGTGAGATAGTTGGGGAGTTCAAGCCATTTTAGGTTGCGCAATGATAAGCAGTGGTGGGATGTGAAGGAGGCATTAGTTACAAACTTAGCAATTTTGTTGCAGCATGAGTCTAGTTTAGACTTTAGAGAAGACTGAATGTGTGTGAGGAGGGGAACATCATATAAAAGAAAGGGTAATAGAAAAGAAGAGACAAGGGAAAGTCAGGCTGATGCACTGAGTAGATGTTTGTGTCTGTAGAGAGTGCCAAGCTTTTGATGTGTCTTTTTGACATTGGACTGGATGTGCAGGTCAAATGTGGAGTTTTCATCTATAATGACACCTAGGAGTTTTATGCTAGGTACAATGTCGATGGTGGTATAATTTAGGGATTGAATGGTGAAGGTCTCTTTTTTTAGGGGTGTGGACTTTTTGGGGGCAAAGATTGCTGGTTTGGTTTTGTTGGGGTTCAGGGCAAGATGATTATTATACATCCAAATTTCAGTAGAGGTGAGGGCATTTTGGGTGAGTTGGTGTAGTTCTGAGGAGTTGTTTGCAGTGCAGATGATACTGGAGTCATCTGCATACTGGATGACTGAGCCTTGAGAGAGTGTGGTGTGGAAGTTATTGATAAATATGCAAAACAGGAGTGGGCCTAAAATGGAGCCTTGAGGAACACCAGTGGTGGTGTTTAGGAAAGGGGAGTAAGAGTTCTGCCATTTTATTTATTTATTTTATTTATTTTACGTTTGTTAACCGGGTTAGTCTGACTGAGCTTTTGGCTCATTTTCAGCTGAGACCTGGGGAGAAAAGCTCTTCAGAGAAAAGAATTTTACAAAAAAAATTTACAGACAACAAAAGATTATGAAACTTGTTACAATAACATTTTAAATGAATAGTACAAAATACTTTACAGTCAGAAAAATATTATGAAACCTGTTACAATATCATTTTAAATGAATAGTACCTAGTTGTTTTAAGGTTTAGAAAGCATATATACAAAAGTTAGATGAAGATATAAAGGAAATAAAGTAGAGGTGACCTATAAGACAGACTTGTTAAAGTTAGTTGTCTAGGAGCAGTCAGATTGAGTATAGATAGAATAGACAGGGAGGAAAGGTAGTAATAGGAGGGTATTAGAAGCTAATATAATGAAGGAAGGAAGAGGTAGGAGTACAAGGTTACAGGTACACTTAAAGTGAGGGGGAGTATTAGGTGGAAGGATAGTAATTTCAGGGTGGATGACAACAGTGGCAAGACCATTTTTTTGTTAGGTATTTTCTTGTGGCTAATTTGAAACTCCTGCTATGGTGAAGGGACTTTATTTCTAATGGAAGTTGGTTCCAGGATGTAGCTGGGTTATAGTTATAGAGAAGACACCCGATTTCGGTTTTGGGTTTATAAATTTGTAACAGTTCTTGGCCTGAGCTGCATAGAGTCCTAGCAGGGGAATATTTAGATATGATAGAAGAGAGGCTGAGACAGAAAGAGGGTAAATAGAGGATGGAGTGGATGATTTGTAGCTGATACAGTTGAAGCAGGTGAGGGAATTCAAGCCAGTCTAGTTGCTTAAGTGATAAGCAGTGGTGAGACTTGTAGGTTTGGTTTGCTGTGTATCTGGCCACCTTGTTGTAGGTAGTTTCAAGTTTAGAAATGAGTGCGATGTTAAGGTTTGTGAATATGTGACAGCTGTACAAGAGTGCTGGAAGTAGTAAAGCATGAGAGAGAGTTTTTCTTGCTGTGTTGGTTAAGTAATTCTTGTTGCGGAAGAGGTGTCCAAGTTTCTGGTGAGTTTTTTTTATGCAGTTTGTAGTATGTAGATCAAACTTTAGCTGATCATCTATTATGACACCTAGCAATTTAGTACTAGGTTCAATTGTGATGATGGTTTTGTTGCTTGATAAAATGGTAAATGTACTTTTGAGACTTTTGGGGAGGAAAAGTAGGAGCTTAGTTTTCTTAGGATATTCTCAGGCATTTAGTTGATTGTTGCCTGTTAGTGAGGTAATTAGTGAACCAGTTTAGAGTTTGAGGTGAGATACCTATGTTAGATAATTTTGTTAGAAGGAGAGAGTGGGATATAGTATCAAAAGCTTTAGAAAGATCAAGAAATAGTGAAGATACAATTTCACCAACATCATGGGCTCAGTTAACAGCATCCATGAAGGATATGAGGGCAGTGGTGGTACTATGTCCTGGCCTAAATCCATGTTGGGTGGGAGGAGGAGGATGTGATTATGAGACAGATGGTGAAGAAGTTGAGAATTAATACATTTTTCCAGAGTCTTAGAATTGGGTGATAGTATAGCAATGGGGCGGAAGTTGGTGGTGTCTATGTTGGGGCCCCCTTGTGTAGAGGGAGGATATAAGCTTTTTTCCAGATGATGGGCATATAGGATTCTTGGACAGATCTGTTGAGAAGTATGCTTATAGGGTAAGCAATTGAGTTGGCTGAGATTTACAGGTATTTGGCAGGTATATTGTCAGGGGCATTTGTGCATGGTTTGAGTTTTAGAAGCAATTTTTAATAGTTGAGGTGGGTAAAGGTGACAGAGTAAAGTTGGGAATAGGGGGTGTACTGGCGTTAGCTGTGGAGAGGTCTGTGGTGGACAACTTGGTCTTGGGAAAGGTAATGGTTAGATTAGCTATAGCATCAATGAAATAGGAGTTGAAGGGTGCAGCAATTTTAATGGGTGTTTTATTTGGGTCTAGGCAAGGATTATTACTAGAGCCTGGGTTTAATAAAGAGTTGAGAAAGCTTCAGAATTTCTTTGGGTTCTGCTTGTGTTGGTTTTGTAATGTAAGGTAGCGTTCTTTTTTGTTTTGCAGTACTAAGTGTTTAACGTGGCTTTGGAGCTGTTTGTATTGGATGAGGTCAGATGGGTTTTTGTTTTTTTGCCAGATTTTCCATGATTTGTCCCAGCATTTCATGATATCCTTAGTGGATGCTGTTAGCCAACTGTCATGGTTGGTCTTTTCTCTCTTTTGTCTAAGGGGAGCGAGATTGTTTAGTATGCTGAGGAAGGCTGAGTTGAAGAACTCAACTGCCTCATCAAGGGGAAGTGATTTTAGTGCATCCCAGTTGATGCTAAGCAACCTTTGGTTAAAGCTAGATGGACAGAACTGGGATTCATCTCTGGTAACCCTGTACTGATGTTTATTAATTGTTGTAGTACATTCACATTGTATAAAGTCCGGTAAGTGGTCAATTATGCTATTGGAGAGTGTACCACTGGACGTGATCTTATTTGGGACGGACACTAAAATCCAGTCTAGGACTGAGCCATTAGTATTGATTTTATTAGGCCTGGTTATGGTGTTAACTAGCTGGGTGAACTTATATAGATTGATATTGCAGTTAGAGTGGTGTGGGGATATGTCTAGCCAGTTGATATTTACATCTTCCAGTATGATATTCTCATTTTTTATGTTAGTTGATGCCCAGGCAAGGATTTCCTCATGAATTGGGATGCTAATTCCTGGAGGAATGTAAATGACTATCACACAGATTTTTTTTCTAATTATTCATTTTAAGGAAAGAAACTAGAAGTTCAGCTGTGGAGAACTGTGGGATAGGTTTTGTATATGGGGCAATAGTGAAAGACATGGGGTATATTAGAGTGATGCCTCCACCTTTTTTTCAGGGTCTTTCGGCCCTAAGACAGGTGAAATCTGGGGGAAGGAATTAAGTACACAAATGCAAAAATGAAAACATGTCAGCTTACCTGCACTACAGAAATTACTAAACATACATGTTTTATATAAAAAAGGGAGGTTGGCATAATGGTTAAGGTGTTTACCTTAGAAGCACAAGGTGCAGGGTTTGATTCTGACATGGGGTAATTGGCTAGGCTTAAAATGGCTCATAAGGGCAATTAGTCTAGTACTAACCTATGCACCTAAGTAGTACTCAGGGAGAATGACTATTTCAAACAAGCCAAGGGGGGATATGGAGGCTGCTGCAGTGCCAACATATGTCATTATACTTGGTGTGGGAATGCAACTTTGTGTTTGGCTCTATGTTTTGGAGTTACCATTAACTGTATGTGAGATTCCTTGAGGACATTTTTATTTTATGGACTAGGAACTCTAATATGTTGAATGAACTTCTATGTTTTAATCAGCCACTGTGGCATGGTGGTGCAGCAGTTAACACTGTCATCTGACAGCAAGAGGTTGTCTGGTTTGATTCTCTGCTGGTTCGTTTCTGTGCGGAGTCTGCATGTCCTACCTGTATTCATGTGGATTTCCTCTGTGTGCTCTCATTTCCTCCCACGTTCCAAAGGCATGCATTTGGAGCATTTCTCCCCATCCTCCACTGAAAATAGGCTCTGCCCTAATTGGACTTTCCCAGTCAACAAATATTAAATAAATAAATTACAGACTTCTACAGTTTAGTTAGTGAGATGGATAAAGACAAGATGAGTTTTTTGGATATGTTGCTATATAAGAGTTATTGTATGTGTTCCATTGAGTACTCTATTTATCATAAGGCAACTTATTGCAATAGTTTGATTCATTTTAATAGTTCTCAGGCCCTGTGGCAGAAGAAAAAAGATTGTAAAAGCGCAACTGTTAAGTTTGATCTCGTTGTTCGCTAAAGAGCACATATTTTTGGAATAGTGTGATTTTTTTTTAAAAATGTGTCTTTAGACAAGGGGTGCCCACAGTCTGTATTTGATAGTTGCAATGAATAGGTGAAGCATGTTAGACTTACAAAATATCTATACTTGATTAGAAATCCATCTGACTTACCCAGTCACAGGAAAGATGAAATGATTTTCCTAAAACTATGATCACCCACCTACATATACACCTCTGGGAGTGCTGTGTCTAAGTAAACTCGGTAGTAGAAACATGGATTTTAATGAGAGTTTTACTTACAAAATAAGGGAAAAAAATAAAAGTTTAGTTGAGGTTAACGCAAACAATAAAGAAATATTTAATAGGGGTGTGTACTAATGTGGGTCCAGCAATCAATGTAGGTTTGTTTTAGAAGTGGATAACATTAATGTGGCAGGATATCCATATAGTATTACCCCAAAAGGTTCTTTTGATTGTAGCATCAAGGGGGAGGTACATTTTGTGCAATGATCCCCTTGTCCTTGTCTTTACAAGCGTGAGATTGAATAAATTTTGAGACAAAGGATTCATTACCATTTACATGCTGTAAAAAAGGAGACTTGACCAATGCCTTGTGCAAACACTCTAAGGACTGTGTGTAATATAAAAAAGCTGTTTTATTTGTTTTGAAAATGGTAGTAATACCAAATTTAAGAGAGAGAATTGGCATGCCAGGCTTGAAGCCACAGAGCTTCACTGGCAGATTAAACTGAATGCCTCTAGTTCCCCAGGCATAGATGATAAGGTTTCAGTAAATAGCAGTTTACCCTTAAAAGAATTATATTATAATTTCTTTACTGCTTTTTTAAACAAAAGATGTATGTGCATTAACATTTGACGTGCAGATCTTTTAGCATATTTTAACTGAAGTTTTAAAGTTGTATTACAATTATGTTTATGTGTTGAGTGGTTTGAAAGGAAATGTTTTTGCATTTATGTAATTATTTTTTGACCACATGAAGACAGTGGACATGTTTATAAAAAAAAGAACTAGTGAGTGAATATTTAATCTAATGAAGTTCCTCTTGTTTTCTGTTTGGAATGAAAGTGTTCATTACACTGGTGTTCTTGTGGCTTTACCTCCCCAGACTGCCAATCTTTTTACACTTGGTACCTTTCTATTCACCTTTTGGGACAAATATTTCATTACCACCATTACATCATTCCAGGAAGTCTGAGACAGACCAGTGATGGAATTCTGAGTATCACTTCACTAGCCAGCAACAAACAGCAAGGATACTTATGAGGCCATTCAATTCCTCCTTATCTTTACACCAAGTGCATAATATACCTCCACTTAAGTATCTAGATTTGTCTGTCTTTTGTTTTGCAACAACTTATTTCAATGATCACTTGCTAATACCCTTGCTGTGTTATAGTCATGTCACAATGTATTATATACAGTTTGCTTAATTATTTAAGGGTTATTAGTTAAATGCAGCTTAATAACCTCACAAATCCAATATATTTATGTTCTTGTATTCAGTTATTATTGTAATTGCAGAAAATGAAATGCTTTTTGCTTTCATAGAAATATTTCAGCGAATTAAAATAAACATATTATGTTTGCATACCAGAATATTGCTAAATTCCATAATTATGAATCTGCATATGTGTTATCAGTTTTAGATCATGAATCTTTTTACATTTATTCTATACCAAATCTTGTTGGCCATGCTTTTGCAAAACAAATCCATGTTTATAGTGAACCTTTGTTAACATGACAACAAATGTCTTGAAAAGGAACACATTTATCCTTAGAAATTCATTTCCTTTTCAGATTTGGAAGGAATATACCTTTTATGATTTCCAGGTAAAGTGCGAGTTAAGTATGTAAATTACTAAATCCCAGGATTTTTTAAATATCTTGACATGTTTTTTTTTTTCTCTTTTCAAAGTCTATTTTTTCAACAATTTACTTCACAATATTGAAGACTGTATACTAAACATAATCTATCATAATTTTAAAATATCAGTTCAGCATCTGTAAGCCATTTGTTTTGTATAAGCTGTCATTTGTCTATTGGTCTAGAGACATGTGTATACTATTTTCCTGTTAACCTGAGCTATAACATTTGATGTCATGCACAGGTGCACTAAATGACAAGAAGCATGTGGAATTTAACAACTATATCTAACAAAAATTAATTTAGCAGCCATAAAAAAATTGCAGACTAGAATTAACAGCAATTTTAGTGTTACATACTGATTTTTCTCAACAGTGAATAAAAACATAATACTTAAGTCTAAATATATGCCAGTTATACAGGAAACACAGTGGTTAGCATTGCCAGCTCACAGCAAAAGGTTCTATATTTCAATTCTCGGATGGAGTGCTCTCTGTGCAGAGCCTGCATGTCCTCCCTGCAGTTGCATGTGTTTTCTTTCGGTGCTCCAGTTTCCTCCCACATTCCAAAGACATGCAGTAGGTGGATTAGACAAACTAAGTTGGCCATAGATAAGAGTGTGTGTGCAAGTGAGTGATACAGTTGAACTACTGTGGCAGGGCTGGAAACCCCTGTGTAAATTTTGGCTCGAGATGATTGTCACTGTTGAAGTTACATTGCAACCCCATGTGCAAAATGGGAAAAAGGGTTGAGGAGGATGGATGGATTTAAGCACTAAGCAAGTTGCACAAAAAAAAATATAATATGCTCAGGTTTTCTTCATTATCATGAGAAGAATAGAGGAAACGGTTAGCAAAAACACATTTAACTGAAGAATGTTAAACTTATATTTTTTTATGGCGAAAAACATGCAACATTATTTTAGATGATTGGTGTTTTAGAAAAGAACGATTGTTATTTTGGCTTCTGAATTCAAATGATTTTTGTTTTCTCAAAACACTCTAAATGGCAATTCAAAACACACACACGCACACATACACGTGCACACACACACACACACACACACACACACACACACACACACACACACACACACACACACACACACACACACACACACACACACACACACACACACACACACACACACACACACACACACACGCACGCACAATTGCATAAGCAATTAGTCATATAGATTTCCAAGAGAATAAAATAAAAGCAAAACTGTTTCTGATTTTGCAGCATCCCCCTCTTTCTTCCCTGTTATATCTTAATGGATTATTATAATAAAAAAGTCAATAACTTGCTGAATACAGAGGGCAGAAGAACGACACAGATACTTTTTAAAGTTTTTAAAGAATAACATACTAGAACTGAACAGTTATTTGGAATGCAACAAGAAAGTGACATTAATTTGCTTAAAAATGCATTCATTTTGACTTTGGTAACACTAATGTTGAATTTTGTAGCTATATTTTTCAACACTGAAGATGAACCATTCAATATTAAAAAGAAATGGTTTCACCTAATTGTTCAATGAGTCATATAAATTACATATTCTTGAACAGCTAGCTTGAATATTAAAACTTGGTAAAGAACCTTTTCTTCCCTTTCATCCAGCAAGAGAAGATCTAAATAGGTAATCATCAAGGAAACCACTAGGAAAGAGCATCCCTCAACTTCTGCTAGAGATCTCTTCTAGGTAGCTTTGCCCCTTTACCGACAGCATGAGTGGTGGTCTCTCTGGTTCCCCCATAGAAATCACCCTACCCTGTGTACCTCTGAGAGGGTAGAAATCCCACCCTCTTCCTGGGAGATGCAAGGGGACATGAACCTTCACTCATCCCCCGCCCTGCCTGAGTCCCCTAGAATTGCCTACTTTTCCATCACTGTTGTTACTTTTTGTTTTTTAAATGTGTTTCTGAGTAGCATTGCCATTCCCATTGGAAGTGGGAATAGGTATGAGCCCAGACTATTTTTTCACCCATATCCTATGTTCACTGTGGAGTGCATACATACCAAAGTGCCAGAGCATCTTCCTCCCTCAGCACAGTATGTTCAGTAATCAGATAAATTTAAAAAAAATGCTTCCTGAAACAGAGCTCAGATAAACTGATGGGTCAGTTAGAAGCATTTGAATGCAGGAGACCTGTTCAAATTCCAAGAACAAAACACTAAAAAAACTGCATGCTTCAACTATGGACCAAACCTAGAATCAGATTATTGTTCCAGAGATGTATTACAAATATATGAAGTAGCTGAAAACTTACCACCAGTTTCAAGCATCACTTCTCCTTCACAGATATACAATCCAATAAATGAAGAGAATTTTGATAAAAATCAGATGTTAGAGAAAACCAACTGAGAACTTATAAAGCTAATTTAGAAAATACTCTTTCACAAAAAGACTAGTTTGTATTAAGAGGGTGTGTCAGGTCATATGTTGAAGTTGTGAGAAACAATGTTTGCATAATAAGGTTAATCAACTTCACTTTATGGTGCTGCTTATAGGGAGTATAATTACAGAAGTAGAGATGATAAACTTAGGGTTTTGGTTACTTATTCCAGTTATATTAATAAGGTGAGTGATATTATTACATAACAATGGTATATTTGAATATCCATAGTAGATTTAAGAAAGTGTCAGTTGAATTGTTTTTTGTTGTTTAAAAATAAGATTAATTTAAAGAGACAAATGTACTATAGATGGCATTCACTTAAGATTTGTTCATAATAGAATGCACACTTGCAAATTATGTAATATGTGCGACTATGTACTTAAAAAAATATTTTTCAGGGCCTTGAGAATGGTAATAAAGTATAGTATTTAACATTTTATGCTGCTTATAATACAATGAATGTTGTCTGTTCAGCAAGTGGCTTGTTATGTAGTGGTTATTATGTAGGCAAGACCAATAGGCAACTGTAAGAATGTATTTATTAGCACCTTTGTGATATCAGAAAAATGCGTTGGCAAATCATATTATACAGTGTGGTATAGCTCGTTTAGGTTTTTAGTGTTGCAAGTTATGGAAAAGGATGTTAAAAGAAAGTGAAAATGCTGAATATGAATGGATCAGTGCATTGAATGCTACACTTAATGAGACTTAAATGAGAATCCATCTATTAAATCTGCTTTAAAGAAATGTAGATCATTCTACACAAACACACACACACACACACACACACACACACACACACACACACACACACACACACACATACACACACACGCATACATATAATGGAGTATGGTTGCTTTAATTTTGGCTGACATGACTAGGGGTTATAAATGCTGTTGAGCTTTCTTTAATTCAAATGAAATGTTTCTGTAGTATGAAATAACCGGTTTTGCTTTATTTTGAGTAAGAGCTCCTCTTGTGTGCTTAAAGCTCATACTTTATTTGGATATTATTGTAGTTCCTTGAATGTGTTTAGTCATGGGAACTTGTTTTTTTGAAGCTTCAAAATAAAAAAAAAATAATAATCAATATAGCAACAGCAAATTGCTTCAGTATCTCAATGTCTATACAAAGTCTTCTTTCTTTTGTCTTGATTGTCAGTTGTTTTTACTAGTCTCCCTAAACATTTGGATTATTATGAAGTAAAGATGTGATCTAATTTTTGCAGGCCCATAGCAAACCAATAGCATTCATCCTGAGAACTTGAATCAGTCTGTACATTCACCTGACAATGCTGTAGATCCACTTCTCTTGATTCTTCCTTTATCTAGTTTCTTTCCCTAATTATGAAAAATGTTCTTATCTCTTTTGCTGTTTCTTGCATTAATATATTCATTATTTGCCACACTTCAGTCTGTTATCATAGTTCTGCCTTATCTGCATTGCAAAGTTTATTTACCCTAAACTTCCTTAATTTGTCCTTTTCTCATGCCAAATATCGAACTGAGGCATTTATAATGAAACCACTGGAAGTCTCTCCCTTACTTTATCTTTTTATATCCAAATCAACCATCATTTAAACCATGCCTAGAGAATTAACTGAATCATCTTATACATCTTACAGTTTTATGTCATGGTGTCTAACCAGGATTAACAAGCTCAAACAGTGAGAATCCAATTGAAGTTACCAGAAATGTTGAATTACACAGTAAAGATAGCTACAAATGTTAGTAAGTGAAGTTTGAATTTTTAAGTATTTGTTTGTTAAGGTACATGACATATAGCTGAGGTGAGATTCCTCAAGCTTTAGTTACCTGCAAAAAAAAAAAAAAAATAATTTCAAATGCTGATCTCCATAGAAAAATATTGCCAGTGTCATTTCTAAGTGTGCAGTATGAATAACTTACGTCTTTAAAGAGATTTATCCCTTCTTCAAGTTCATGTGACCATGTAGTTGATATATAGAAATTCAGGAGCTGCAAGCAAACTTGTCAACCCCCCCAACAAAAAGTGATTAAAGTTAAATTTGTTGCCACACTGTATTTTTATCATTATTTTTTGGTGTTTTAGATTGATCTCACCTTCAATAACCACATCACCACAACAGTCAGGAAATCTTTCTATGTGGCACATCTCATCACTAAGGGCTTTTCATCCAGAAAAAAGGAGGTCATTGTCCCACTGTACTCATCCCTCATTAGACCCATTATAGAATACAATGCCCTATTTGGTATGTACCTCTCAAGAAATCTACAACAACTGGAAAGGCTGCAGAAATACCTCACTAAAAGAATCACAGGCCTAAAGCAGATGCCCAATGCTAAGCCCTTAAAAAACTCCAGCTATACTCTGTCACATATCGTCTACTCAGAGGCAGTCTCTGCTTAACATACATGGCCATGTCAAACCCAGAGTTGTTGGAAATGCTACACTTAAAGAAATACCAATCCCTCAGAGCCACACGCTCCAGGGATCTAAACCTTGTCATCAAAATAAACAAAACATGCTGGAGGGATAGGTTCCTGACCCAGAGACTCCTCAGACTCTGGAACAGACTGCCCATACATGTCAAGCAGAGCGCCTCCTTGGCCCTCTTCAAAAGGAACCTTGACGATTGGATGAGAGAATGGAAATTCACCCCGGGGATCACTTCAGTCGCCCTGCTAGACAGGCGTCCAGGGTAGTGTGGGAAGAAATAGCCAGGGAATTATTCGGGCTAGGCTTGGATAGGCCCTAGGGCCAATAGCCTAGTACCAACCTATGAACCTATGAACCTAAGATGGCATTATGGAAGTCGAAGATTCATATTAGAGCTATGTGTTAACATGATAAGTGAACTGATTCTTGGCAGACTGTTTTTAGCTCTAACTCAGAACCCAATGACAAAGTTTATAGCAGCTAATTAATATGAAAACATTAGTACCTAGAAAAAACACAAGCAGACATAGGATGTAAAATCCACACTGGCAGTAAGCATAGGTTAGAACTGACCCACAGAACTGTAGCACAGAAATCTTGAGACACAATGTGGCACTGTTAACCTGTTATGTTGTGGTCAAGACTAAAGATGATGCATTTTGAATCACATGACATGCTTACATTAAAATAAAATAAAATAAAGGCAGCTGCAGATGGAATAGCCTTCTGTCTTCATCATATTACATTCCAAAGGCATGCATTTGGAGCATTTCTCTCCGGGCCTCCGCTGAAAATAGGTTCTGTCCTAGTCAGATTTTTCCAGTCAACAAATGTTAAATAAATAAACATCACCTTTAGTTTATGATGCCAACTCATAATATGGGTGATGGCTTCTATTTAGTTACTCCGCATTTTGCATCAGTGTTTTGAGGAATCAAGCGACTTCTTCTTCTTTCGGCTGCTCCTGTTAGGGGTCACCACAGCAGATCATCTTTTTCCATTTCTTCCTGTCCTCTGCAGCTTGCTCTGTCACACCAACCACCTGCATGTCCTCTGTCACCACATCCATAAACCTTATCTTAGGCCTTCCTCTTTTCTTGATACCTGGCACCTTCATCCTTAGCATCGTTTTCCCAACATACTCTGCATCCCTCCTCAGCACATATCCAAACCATCATAATCTTGCCTCTCTGACTTTGTCTCCAAACCTTCCAACCTGGGCTGACCCTCTAATATACTTATTCCTATTCCTGTCCAGCCTTGTCACACCCAGTGCAAATCTTAACATCTTTAAAGCGACTATTGTTCTTTTAATTCCATGTCATGTGTTCTTTTAACCTTTGGTGTATGTATTGTTTTTAGATTTACTCTCAGCCTGTTTTTTGTTCCAGCAACTTTACAAGAACATATTCCTCATGTCATCAGTCAGCATTTTGAGATATAAATGTCATACTTTGTACTATATAATTGAAACATGAGATTGCCTTATTGAATATCTTAAATGGCCTTACTACATGTTCAGTTCATATTTGCACTCCTTTTCTTCCGGTCATTTATTTTTTCATGCGATATGGCACACCTCCTGTGATTTGCCTTACTGTACCTAAATTTTCCTCTTACTATTTTGCCCTGCACAGATGTCAGAGTGACACTTTGCAAAGCTGTAGATTCAGATACAGACAGGACTGCATCAAATGACTTGTACTTAATCTATCACTACAATACCTTGCACTGACACAACAAAAAGAGAAACATAAAGTGGTGCATTATTTTAGATGCTGTTGCTACTATTAAAATAAGGGTTACTGATTATCTGTCATAAAAATCCAAGTCTCTGCAATTCTACTTGAAAACTGGCAAAGCTCATTTCATCTAAAATTATTGTACTCTAATAAATGATATAAAACATTTGCAATCAATCTCCATATGTGGAAAGCGCATTAACAAATATTAAAAGTAAATGTATTTGATCAATAAATACTTTAGCATCTTTCCCCATATAGTTATCTAAATTTAAAAAAAAAATGCCAGCAATTCTTTTTCCACTGATGCAGATTTTGATGAATGTACAGTACTTTTAAGCAAATGTGGCTGTCACTAACAAAAGAATGCATCATATTATCACTGCTTGGTATATCTATGATGGTGAGAGCTTTTTTTCCCATGAAACACAACCCTATAATGATCCATTTATCATGTTATAAGACAAGTTTTTAAAGTTAGGACCAGAATTCCACTACCACCCTATCAGTAAGTGTATACATTTTAGAATTATAAAGCTTTGATTGTTAGGAAAAATGCACCAACAATAAAATATACTTAAAGCAATCGATTGTAAATTAAACCTATAATCATGCAATGTATTTGCTGTCTGCTCATCTTATCTGCATAATTTAAAAAGTCATAGTTGCTCTAAGATTGAATTAAGCTTCATATGAAAATGTTCCGAAAGACATTATTTTTACAATAGCATGTTAATTTACTAACAGAAATGATGAATTGGTTTTGCTGCAAGGAATTGCCAATATGTAAACAAAGGCATTCAGAATTAGTAGTTTTAATGTCACTGCTTGGTGACAGTAATAAATGGACTTTGGCATAATGTGGTACCAATTATTTTAAAGGTCATTGAGGGCACTGAATGTGGAGAGAGTGCTATTGACCAGATAATGCTGAAGCAGAAGAATTATAAGCAGTTGTAACACATGTAGCAAAATGAAAGTTTGACCTGAATACAAAAACAGTTAGCTAGATTTTACTTTCATAAAGATCAAACATTCTTCTTTTTTCAACACTGAATGAAGATCAAAGGGAGTATCAGAAATGGGACGCTGCATTCTCCATTTTTATCTGACAAAATACAGTAGCAGGTCTTCTTTCAAGTGTCAAGAAGCATGGAATACTCCATGACTGCAGGTACTAAGGTCAGATCAAGGAGTTATGACCACGCTGGAACTGTGTGCAGTCTTCCTTTCAAGCATTAGTTTAGATACACCACTGCAATAAGATGAGCTGTCAGTATGAACATATTCTGACATGAATTACTGCATAAACAATGCTGATTAGGAGAATAAGAAAAGTATCATTAACCAACTTTTAGATGCAGTAAGACAGAACTTGTTTCTCATGAAAATTGTTACACCTGACACAATTTTATACACAGAGCTTCATTTGAGCACTGCCAGGAAAAGCTGTCAACTGATGTTCCCCTGACAAGAAATTTACTGCATCTCAAAAAATATATTTTTTAAGAGTTCTGTAGACTGCATAGGGATATTAAGTAGATCAGAGGCAAATGTTATGAAAAGTTGGTAATGGTCTGGGCTGGATATTTGTCTGTGAATCTACCCCAGAGGCAAAGAACATGAAATTGCAATGTAACCAACTCATTAAAAACAGAAGCATGTCTTCACAACAAATATGTCCATAAATTCAGGACAGCAGAAAGTTATGCAGGAGCATCCCACAAAGCTCATCTTTATACCATACCCAGTGCAGGTGCTTAGAAAATGTTCACATGTAAATATTAACTTTAATAACAGTGCCACACTAACAGCCATACCAAAACGAAGTATTGTTACTGTCCATATCACTCTTGCAACTCTAATATGCAGGAAAGCAATGTGGGAAAGTCATGCTTTCCAAGAGCTTTATTGTCTGAACTGCCCACCAGGTTGCCTAAATGGCAGTCTGTTCCCCACTTTCTTTCCTGCACTAGCCAGTTACCAAAATCCCAGTACTCGAAAGCTCATGCCTAGAGCTATGGCAGCCCTAGCCACACTATGATTAATGAATCACTCAGTTGTCCAGTCACCTTCACTGCCCTTTGTAGAACAATCTAGGGATGACAGTCAACCACACAACAATAATCCCTAGAAGCCTTTGCTGTAAAACAAGTTCTGTATAACATATGACAACAATTTGCACAGTGGTACTACACCTACGTTATTACCACCTAAATCTACAATAACTATGTCCAGAACTAAAAACTTAAATCAACTTTCCTGTACAATTGACAAGAACTAATGCCATTGCATCCCTCTGATAATATGCCAATAAACATTCTACGAATTTCAATCAAACCCCAAGAGAATATTACAAGGCCTCCCTGCTGTTCTCCTCACTGCCTAATGCACATATGAATGATCTGCATTGAGCATCTGTCTTCTTTCTGCAAAATAAAATGAGACTAATCTCTCAATTTGACTGCAGACCATTATGTTAAATAAGGTTTTAAGGATTCATATCCAGCTTTCCTATTCTTTGATCATCTGATGGGGTTTCCCTTCATGATCCAAGTCAGATGCCTTGCCAATCCTAAAAATAAAAAAATGGGAAGAATAGCCATCATCCACTACACCTGCACACTTCAAAGTCCTTTCAAAATTCCACCAAACTACCTAACCTGCACTTGCTCTTGAGACAAAAAACTAAAGACCAATAAATAACTAAGGCCTCCTGGCAACCTTTTCCACCTTAATCCCCACCATACAGGACACAAGAAACCATTCTTGTTCCCCCATTAACCTTAATCAATAACCATTGTCCATCTTAAACATCCTAGAGCTCCTCAACCACACTAGCACTGACCCATGACTAATACAACCATTAGCCATAACAAACCTCCTAAATAATCTCCAATATGTAATGTCTCTTCATACAGAAAAACTGCTAAAGCAGCCCTCAAAACAAATGCCTGTATAAAAGATGTCACTTCACACAACACCTTCAATACCAACCTTAATAATTGCCTAGCTTATCATTTGCCAAACCTCTCAACTTCTCTCAACCTTTCATCATGACTAGAATTAAACAATGTTCAGTCCAGTCAACATAATCGAAAAATATTTCCATGGCACTTGATGCAGCCAAATGTACACATATAGGTCTGACAATAGCAGTGTACTGCTCTCTGCCCAATAAAAACATAACTGAGCACTTGTTGTCACTTGCGGACACCTCTTTCTTACATAAATGAAAAATGCTGCCAACATTGTATTACAAGTTTCTCTAGTTGACACTGTTCTGGATTGCTGCACTAACCTACCCACTACAACTTGCAAATCTGCCACACCTCTTCTGGAATTAATGCTGGTTTATCTCTCTGCCTCTAAAAAGATGGCCTGAAGCCTGACAACCTAAAAGTGAGATAAGGTTTCACCCAGCATGTTAAAACTCTGAGGTTCATGCATAGCAGACAAAGATATGTTAATCTTCATGCACTGCAAAACCAACTTCCTCAACAATCCCTGCACCAAAGCTGACCATGATGCATTCTTAACCAAAACCTGTATCACTGCCACATTATCCAAATGAGAATCTACCTTTTTATTTGCCAATTCATCCTGCCACAACAGTTGCTGCTCAAATGGGCATCAGCTCCAGTAATTTATAATTTTTTTTGACCTTGCTAGACCATCATTCCAGGCATGGTACAAAAAAAAACCTTTCCCTTGAAGTATGCACCCATTCCAAGCCCCCCCCCCTGAAATCAGGCCAAATTTTGAGGTCTTTCTTAACCCTTCTACTAACTCCCATGTTATGATGTTTCTTACTTTTCCCTCTTAACATATTCACAAGACATTTTGTAAATGCCCTGCTAGGCCTGATGGCTCTACAGGCAAAGTTCAAAAGTCTCAGCAATTCCATCAACTCCTTCAGTTTCTCCTTAACATGATATAGCCACAGTTCTATCTTGCCATAAAACTTCTCCAGCATATAATGTGGTAAGTGAAAGTGTTCTATTTCCACATCAATTAACAAGCCTAGAAAAAAAGAAACATGGCAGGACCTTCCTGTTTATTCTTGACAAATGTCACCCCAGTTCTTCATGCAGACCTAAGAATTTCTGCACCCCCCCCCCCGAGTCACCCCGTTAATCTTCATTGATAACCAGAAATAACACTAAGTAGTAAAATCCTTTTTGTCCAGCACAGTCCTTTACCCACATCCACTTCACTGCCATGCTAGACTTTTCAAAAGTTTCACAGGTCATCACACAACCCATCGACATCACTTTGTCAAAGTTAAGCTAACTTCTTAAATACATGCCTAGCTTGAGCCAATCCTGTTTTAATCCTGTAGCAAGTGGAAAGCTGACTCAGTGTCAAGCTTCACCAGTTATGGATCTTAAAATGTTATAATTGCATTCACTGCATTGTCCAATAATGCATAATGCCCCTTCACCACCCTCTTATTAATATGACCATTCAATGAGTCTCCATCTGGAAAAGAGAAATGATGAATCAAAGAAACTCTTCCAGCCTCTTTTTGTGGACCAATCCCAATGGGTATAGTCTGAAAATAACAAACAGTGACTTCCCAAAGATGCCCAAAACTCCACTTACCTGAGACTCTTTATCCAATAACTCTTACAGTACCACTTCTTGATCTTTTACTGATTGCAAATTATTGCAGACCTTAGCTGACCCATTAACCTCTGATACTAATATTTCCAACTTCCGTCCTATCGCCATCCTTTCTCCCATTTCAAAACTCCTGGAGAAATGTATCCATCTTTAATTCATTCCACATCTTCTGGATAACAATCTACTAACTTCTACACAGCATGGATTCAGACCCCATCATAGTACTATGACTGCCCTCCTATCCTTCCTTGAAACTGTGAACAAAGCTAAGGACTCTGGCCTCATTGTATCTACCATCCTCCTCGATCTCTCTAAAGCTTTCGATACTATCTCTCATAACCTCCTTCTTACTAAGCTTTCTAACCTAAACCTTTCTCCCTCTTCCCTCTGTTGGTTTACTAGCTATCTCTCCAATCGGCAACAAGCTGTCAAGTGGAAAAAAGCCACCTCCTCCTTCCTTGACACAACCACAGGTGTCCCACAAGGCTCTATTCTGGGCCCCCTCCTCTTCAATATTTTCATTAATGACTTTTTCCGCTCTATCCCCCTTGCAAATATTATTCAATATGCTGATGACTCCACTATCATCTGTGCTGCCCCATCCATCCCGACTCTCTTAAAACTAACTCAAAATGCCTTCTCCACCACAGAACAATGGATGAAAGAGAACCACCTTGCACTCAATGCTGCTAAAACCAAGCTTATGATATTCTCCCCCTCCAAAACTAATAACTTTGACAGAAATTTATTCTCCATCACCAGCCAGAACAATACATGTCTCGAGCTGGTATCTGAAGCCAAACTACTCGGGATTCAAATTGATGACAAGATGAAATTCAACTCCCATCTACTCCTAAATATAAAAAAAACCCATCAAAAACTAGGCATGCTCTACCACCACCATCGGTTCCTCACCTCTGCTACTAAAATTACCCTCTCTACCACATTTCTCCTTCCCTCCCTTCTCTATGGCGCCCCTTTTCTAAAAACCTACAATCTTCTCTGAAATCCAAACTATCATCTTGCTACAATAAAATAGCCAGATTTGCAACCAGCAGCAAATCATCTACCCATCACTGTGAACCTCTCCAAAAACTCAACTGGCTAGAGCTACCCCACTACCTCTCCTACACTCAACTCACCTATGCACATAAACTCATCTTCCAGCCAGCACTCTGTCCCTCTCTTTCAACTACCTTTAAAATGCATCAAACACAAAGACTTCTAAGATCTAGCAATCAAAACCTCATAGAGGTCTATAGACCCATACACGCTCCAGGACAACACCTCCTGTCCTTCTCCCTAGCACGCCAATGGAACTCCCTTCCCCCATCCATTCGTACAATTGCTAGCCTCCCACACTTTAAAAAATTACTACACTCTCATCTAACATCCTCATGGGAATGCTCCTGCTCACATCCTTCATAACCTACCCTACTTCCACCACTACTTCTCTTTCTTTTTCCATTCCCAGCTAGCAAATTCATGCTTGCTTCCACCATTCAACTCCTCACTTGTACCAAGTAATAAAAAAAAAAAAAAAAACACAATACTATTTCTTTTTATATTTCGCCTCTATTACTTGTTTTGTTTGATACTTATGTTTTTCTCTATATAATCTATGTATTGAAATTAATCTTTGTATTTTATGTATTGTGTAACATAATCTTTGTATAATCTGTATGTGGAGTTTTTCTCCCCAGGACTCCATTGAAAACGGGTTCTTTGGGCCCAATGGACTATCCTGGTTAAACAACAGCAAATAAAATAAAATAAAATAAAATTTAATATCAACCCCCCCACCTATAAAACCTGATAACAGTTCTTTCCCTACCAGGTTATCTGGATAACCTATCAGTCTTGCTCTTAGGTTTGTATCTTAAAGGCAGAATGCATTGGCTGGCCTACCAGCCCATCCATGAAATTGTGGAGTCCTCCCTGGGCTGTAAAGCTACAGCATCTCTGCCTCTACAAGTCATTTCCTGTCCTTCATGAATGGTAAACACAGCTTGCCCTACCTGCTCATTTTCTCTGTACCGACATCTGCTAGCAGTGTGTACCTCAATACACACTGAACAGACATGCACAAACCTGAACACTGACCATGAGTACCTACCAGCATTAAATGTCCAAAATGTCCAGATCATGTCCTGGGGCACCTCTTACTCAGCCCTACCCTACTTGGGATTCCTGCCTTGTCAGTCATTATTTCCAGCCACTTGTTCATATGCCTGCATTCCCAATGCATCAAAGGTCTTCATTTTCTTGAAATGTTGATCATCCTGTCTAAGCACTTCCCCTTTCCAGCAGTTGGGCATCCCTTATTATCAACAAAGGAAGTGCTTGATCTGGTTCCTTCTCCAATATCACTGCCATCAAGTATATAAATTTGAAAAACCATTTGTTCCAGGTCCTTGACTTAAATCTGCCTGGTTGTTGCTTACCCAAAGGGGCTAAAGCTGTCACCAACTTTTTGCCTAGAGATCCTCTACCTGTGCAATTGAGTCACCCGATCTGCATCCATCAATTCAAAAAACATCTATATATACTCCCCCCTCCAAATCTGTTCTTTCACTCTCCTGGGGATATGCAATGTGCTTAACATGCCACAACTCCTACCTGCCAATTTCTGCTTTTCCTGCCTCACTATGCCCACCATATTCTGCTTTTGCTGTATGCCTGCAGAACGTTGAAGTGCCTTACAGGAAAGTGCAACATACAGCCTCCATATTCCTGTATCTCTAACTCCTTCACTTGGCTATGGACCTCACTTGCTTGGCTACACTTTCAAACCTGCCCCACATCTGAAGTAGCTTCTCACAACAATTCCTACAACTTCAACCTGTCATCAAAATTTAAACTCCTGCAACAATCCTCTTAAGCTCCTGTCTACACCCTGCATGTTCTACAAATTGGTGTCAGCAACTTTATCAAGCACATTATCTGCAGTGTGCTGTCACTCCACTGGATCTTCTACAACAGCTTTTTTTCTGAACTTCTGAGACTTTTTCCCCATGCTCTGTTGTTTTTTGTGTTACATATGTAAAAGAATGTGGCAGAGTTTATGTTCCAATTTTCTGGTGTTAGTGGAGAAGTTTATGCAAGTTTAAACTGCAAAATAAAAAAAGAAGAAGTGGTAGTTATTGAGCGGTTTGTATTTGGAGAGGTAGAGTTGTATGTTTATGTTTAGCTAGTGCTGATAAGCTGAAATCATTGATTGTTTACAGTAACACAGAAGGTCATGTTGAAGTGGTGAGTCATGAATATGTGTAGTCATAGTTAACCTTTTTTCACAATGTAGTGCAATCTCGGAGTTGGTATATTAAATGTCGGGGGTTGTAGGGGAGCTTTCTCCCCTGCTTAAAGGTAGAGAAGCCGGTAGTTATTTAGTTTGTATTTTTCTGGCATCTGTTTTGTGGTGTTGGGTAGAAAGTTTAGGTTTGCAATGTGTTTCTCGATATTTTGGGACTCAGTGTTTTACGGTTTCAGATACTGAAGTTTCATCCTTCTGGTCTCGATCTTCTGGTCTTCGGTATTTTGCAATTTTGTGATTTCAGAGTAGATCCATATATATTTTATTTTTTTATTTTAAAGGCTGTATATGCCTCCAACTGTGAGGTACCCACCTGATTTTTAGCCCACAAACTCGGTTAACCATGTATGACTCAACATCTTTACAGAACCTACTGATGGCTTCAGCTGCCTAAGACTACCACATGACTTTATCCTTCACTAACAGCCAAAGACCACTACTGACAATCATTCATCAAACACACAAGCTACTGTGGCACTCTTCATCCTTGCCCAAACTTTAGTCTACCTAGTGATGTAACACCAACCAGGACTTTCATCTTGACTACCCCTTACTCCATGCTGAACTAATCGACCCATGACCATGAGAGTTAGGGGAAGGGTTGTGTGTTTGCCTTACAAGGTTCCTATAGATAACACTGTACAAATGAGCAGTGGAAACAGGAACTGTGCAAATCATCAACTAACCTCTTAACTCCACCCATTTGCTTTTCTTCCTTCAACAGAAGCATACCCTGCAAAACCCCCTAACTTCTCCGTGCTCCACAAACCCTCCATCTCAGTATTCTTGTTTTTCTTTTATTACTTATTTCTCTACTTTTACATATACTTTACTACCTCTTGAAAGACTAAACCAGAAAATCAACTACATTTATCAGTTTACCTACCTTCCTGACCTTGTGCAACCTCTATGTACATCCTCCACTAACTTCTTCAACTATCAAAGCACCTTCTTGGTTGCCTTGAGCACTGGCAACTGTAGGGATGTGTTCTCTCCACTGAATGCCAATGCCAAATGACCTGACCTCATCCCTCACACATTTAAATACCCCCTCACACATAATGACTACATTCTGCCTCATGTCACACCATTTAGCTAACATTCTAACTCCCAGTCCTCCCCTCCACCCTAAGAACACAGCCAACTGCTCCAAGTGTTTGTGGACAAAAATAACAGCCCAAACTAAACACTCTTTTTACTTTGTAATGACATAAGAATAAGGATTGAAGGATGATTCATATATATAGTACTTACAAATGGAATTTTGACTAAGTTATTTAGTATTTGCCAATCTCAGAAAGTTCTGTTTTTTAAATATTCAGAACGTCTTTCAAATGTGCATTCTGAAACACAAAATAGTCATAGACGATGTTCAGAGTGGATCAATTTGTAATTTAGTCGGTGCTTTCTGTAAACATTGGTATAAACATTGGTACTTACCACACACAGACATAGGCACAAACACACCCACACCCACTGACTCACAACACACAAATAAATATGTGCCCATGTGTGTGTGTGTGTGTGTGTGTGTGTGTGTGTGTGTGTGTGTGTGTGTATGCGCGAGTGTGTTTGTAGTTATACTCAATGTGTACAATTCAAACTCAGGTAATAAAGATGATGGGGAGCACCCCTTCTAGAAGTAATTTCTCTTGATTTTTTCTTATTATAATCTGCGGTGGTGCAGTGGTAGCATTGCTGCCTCACAGCAAGAGGTTCTCCATTTCGATTCTTGGCTGGAGTGCGGGGAGTGCCTTCTGTGTGGAGTATGCATGTCCTCCCCGTGGTTGGGTGGGAATTCGAAAGATGTGTAAATGGGCATGCCTTAGTTGAAGGTTGGACGTCGAGCTGGCACCTCGGCATTCGTGAAAATCTACTGCCAATCATTAGCGGGCTGGAGTTCTGCTGTGGTGACCCCTAACCGGGAAAAGCCGAAAGACGAACAACAACAACCCATTCCATTGTAATAGCCAATATTTCATTTAGTGTTCAGTGACTAAGATCTGTGCTCTGACATGTGTGTAGATGTCAACAGGTTTTCTTTGTATTGTGGGTTACAACCAAAATTTGAATTTCTGCATTTTAACACTGCTGACAAATGACATGGTAAGATTTCCTTGCTTTGGGTATATCTTATTACATGGCATTGAGCACATGTTGCTATGTATATCTATCTAAATAGATAGACATACATATAGATATAGATATAGATATGAATATATACACATCTGTTTTTGTGTGTGTGTGTGTGTGTGTGTGTGTGTGTGTGTGTGTGTGTGTGTGTGTGTGTGTGTGCGCGCGTGTCTGTGTGTGTGTGTGTGTCTATTCAACATGTAACATGCATTTAATGTGTTTACTTGTGCTAGCATTATACATTGGGTTAACTGCATACAATAATCCCAATGAAACGACTGACACTAATGTAGGACAGCAAACATTTTAATATAAAACCAGATAAATAAAACAGCAAAACTTTCAGGTATCCAGTACCCTTCTTCAGTGCTAATAACACATATCAAATGCACAATTGTTCTTATACATACCAATTATGTACAACTCAAATTACACAGCCAATAAAAACAATAATTCAATTAATATACTGCAATGAGAATATTAAGAGAAATAAGCAGCAGCAGTTCATGTAAACACTATTTAAAAGAACAGTTCTAGATTCTGTAAAAAGTACATAGCTGCAAATGTATACTTAATCTAAACATTTATTTGCTTAAGTTTTAATACCGGTTTAACCAAAACCATTTGATTAATACCTGGATAAAGTTCAGCTTGCAAGCACAAAATCCAATTGTATTCTTTATTTTCTAACCTTGTATTTAGATCACCCCTGCTAATAGATCTTACCATTACTTCAATAACCCCGAAACTAAAACTATGAGTAGGATTTTCAGACACATGTTTAGCCAACAAATTGGTCAAAACACCCCTTCTTATGTCTGAATTATGCTCTGTAATTCTATTCATTAGGCGTCTTGTTGACTTACCCACATAAAAGCATGTACATTTTAAGTATGTAGCAAAATATACAATATTACTAGTGTTACATGTGGCAAAACATCTAAAGGTAAAAGTAATTTTAGTTTTAGGATGTAAGAAAATATTGTTCTTCTCAATAAACATACAACAACAGCAATTGAAAGAAGAAAAAATTACCCTGTTTAGCCCATCTATTCTGATTTTTTTCTTGCATATCCTTGTAACATAACCTATTTTTAAGATTTGAGCATTTTCTGTATGTAAACATTGACCTCTAATTAATAATGATATATTGATATATAATTAAATAATTAAGCAGTTAAATACATAAATAACTCTAAAGAAATGTCTTTCATTGCTTGAAAATCATACAATAATGAATTAATGTTATTAATAAATACATCAACCTGAACGCTATTAATTTCTACAAAGGCTAACCTATCATTCACAATTTCTAGTACATCATTGTAGTTATCAGTTTTATTGACTGTCTCTCGTCCGGTGCTTCCAGTATTATATGGCATACCCAAGGTGCATAAATCTATTAACAAACCACCAATGAAGGCCATTGTATTGGAGTGAGGTTGAGTCACTGATCCTATATCTCTGTACCTGCAGGTAAATTAAGTAAATACTTAAAATATGTCAAGAGCTACATTAAGAACACGGCTATTTTTTTACAGCAGTTTAATGCATGATTTAGAACAAAAAGTATTGATGCATTTATTATGGTAATTCTTGACATAAAATTGTTGTTCACTATGATACCTAATGAATATGGTATCACAGCTATTAGACAACTGTTAAATAAATATAGTTATAGAACAGGGAGACAGAAACTATTTTTGAACTGATGGACATAGTCCTTGAATGTAATGTTTTCATTTTTGATAAAAAAATATTACCATCAAATTTCTGCAGTTGCTATGGGCACCCCTGTGGCTAATATTTACACAACATTAGTTTTAAATGAATGGGAGTAGTGTCACATTCATTCAGGTCCTAACTAGTATGCTAAAAAAGTAACATTTTTTAAAAGGTTTGTGGATGATATTTTTTTCATTTGGGAGGGTGATGAAATGGAGCTTAATGCATATGTTGAATATTTGAACAATACAACTAACTTTCTCAGCTTTTCTATGTAACACTCATGTCAAATGATGGAGTTCTTAGATGTCAGTATTAAGTATTAGGGGTTACAAATACAGACATCAGTTTTTAAAAAGAAAGTTCATAAAAATAAATATCTGCATAGAAGAAGCATGCACCCCCCCCATATATAAAAGGGTATTGTCAAAGCCCAGGTGATGCATATGAATAGGCTAAATACTAATGATTCTGAATGTGTCAAGCAGATTGATGAAACCCTGCACTCTTTTAGACAGAGGGGATATGAAAACAAAATGTTGGAAGATGCTAAAAGCTTTGTACTAGCTAATAGACCCTTAGTAGCCCAGCCATACTTCGATGAAACACTAAGTGATCATGAGATAGGTAATAGTGGCCATTGTACTAAAGATGTTCGATATATGACTACTTATAGTAGGTGTAGTGATGGTATTAAGAAGATAGTGACAGATAATTGGGGGCATTCTTAGGAGCTTACCTGAGTTTAATAATATTATTAATGAGAGGCCAATGTTTACAAATAGAAAATGCTCAAATCTTAAAAATAGGTTATATTACAAGGATATGCAAGAAAAATATCTAAATAGATGGGCTAAACAGGGTACATTGCTTGTTTCAATTGCTGTTGCATGTTTATTGAGAAGAACAATATTTTCTTACATCCTAAAACTAAAATTACTTTTACCTTTAGATGTTTTGCCACATGTAAAACTAGTAATATTGTATATTTTGCTACCTGCTTAAAATGTACTTGTTTTTATGTGGGTAAGTCAACAAGACGCCTAAAGGATAGAATTATAGAGCATAATTCAGACATAAGAAGGGGTGTTTTGACCAATTCGTTGGCTAAACATGTGTCTGAAAATCCTACTCATAGTTTTAGTTTCAGGGTTATTGAAGTAATGGCAAGATCTATTAGAAGGGGTGATCTAAATACAAGGTTAGAAAACAGAGTACAATTGGATTTTACGCTTGCAAGCTGAACATTATATAGGTATTAATCAAATGGTTTTGGTTAAACCGGTATTAAAACTTAAGCAAATAAATGTTTATTTTAAGTACACATTTGTAGCTATGTACTTTTTACAGAATCTAGAACTGTTCTTTTAAATAGTGTTTACATGAACTGCTGCTGCTTATTTCTCTTAATATTCTCATTGCAGTATATTAATTGAATGACTGTTTTTATTGGTTGTGTGATTTGAGTTGTAATTAACTGGTATGTATAAGAACAATTGTGCATTTTATATTTATTGTTAGCACTGAAGAAGGGTACTGGATACCTGAAATTTTTGCTGTTTTATTTATCTGTTTTTATATGAAAACTTCTGCTGCCCTACGTTGGTGTCAGTCATTTCGTTGGGATTATTATTGACTTAATTGTACTACTGCACCTTTATTCTGGTGAGCTTTTTGTTGTGCTTTGTTAACTGCATACACCTTGTCAGTTGCATTAGCATCGTTGCCATATAAGTAAAATGGCTTCTGATGGATTAGTTTATCCCAGTAATTGTAGTGTAATGTTTCTTCAGATGACAGCTGAAGCACTGATCATGCCATTTTCAAAGCTATTCCAGTTCTATTCATGATAACTTCTTCATCTACACATGTGTTACATCCCAGGTGAAGGCATGGTGCACAGGACATGTTAATTATTTTAACCTGGTATGTTGCTGTTCTTGAATGTTGCACATTTTTTTCCCATAAATTATTCTCCACCTCAGCTCTAAAACGAGATCCCTTGTATATGGATCACAGTCTCTGTTTCTACACAAACCATTAATCTAAACATAAAACACTGCACAGATGGCAAACTTTCTTTTTCTTCCATTATAGGTATTGAAGATTAAAGAAACCGGTCAAACTAAAAGTTCGAAATTGCTGAATTTTCAGAAAGAAGAGGTACTGTACTAAAATGAAATAAAGTATCCTTCTTCAAAGGTGGTAAGTGTAACACAATATACAATAAAATATACAAAAAAACGAAGTAAGAGACCCGTGCACTGCTAGTTAAGGGAACAACAAATGTTATTTTTTATTTTTTTTTCTTTGATACTATTTCATTTCGTATGTACGTCACATATCGGACACACAATGAGCTCACACTATGAGGCACTGGGCAGGTAGTGTCCTATAATGTAAACATTTGTATGTTGACTTCATGTCTGATGCAGTAATGATCATTTGATTTCTGACAAGTGATTTGCATTTCCTTCAAAATGATTTAAGAGGAAGAAAAATAATCCTGTTATTAGATTTATTTAGACACTGAATAAAACTAACAAAATGTTCTTATTATAACTTCTTGAGGGAGAATGCCATGGCCTTTAAGCCAACAGTAGCTGTAATTGTGTTGAATTTACTTGACATTTTCCTTGGATCTTGGAAACCAATGACAAAACTGAATCTGACAATAAACTGGAGTTTCTGACATTCATTTGGTCTCTAGTGAAGTCAAGACATTGCTATTACAGAACTCCAGTCTCCCAAGGCACACCAATTACAGTGCTCTACTTTTTTTTTTACATACGCGATACCATAAGTCTTCTTTCTGAAAGACTAAAATAAATTGCCCTTTTACATTGTACAAAACAGTCATGAATTAAAAAAAGACATACCACAGCTATTGCAAGAAACATTTAAGGTACAGAGCATGAAAGTTAATGAACAGTTTTAGGAACTGCATTATTAAATTAAAATAAATGTAAATTGTGTGTGTGTGTGTGTGTGTGTGTGTGTGTGTGTGTGTGTGTGTGTGTGTGTATTGCTTCAACAGAGGTAAGGAGTGTGGGTTGTGAAAGGATGATATTCACTTCTAACCAATCCATATTATTCATGAGCAGTTTTTCTGCATTACATTAGCATTATTTGTAACATTTCAAAGTAGCAATTTAACATGGTTATTGTGACAGACCATGCTTTACTCTACTTTATTAGGTAATGACATAACTCAACACTAGCATGAAGTTATTTCCTTTGTAACAGTGTGCCTATCAGATTAATATGGCAGGTCTATCAACCCACAGTATATTTCTAGTACTGCAGACTCACTTTTTCGGATATCATAACTATGCCTAAACAGTAAATGAAAAGCTGCAAGGCTACTAACCTTCAAAGTGACTGAAATCACAGGGCTCATAATGAAACGTGACAGAAGTATTCCTTCAGTCAGCTGCCTCATGGAGAATAGCTTAACTAAGGGGCAGAGCACAGAACAAGCAAAACTGGCAACTTAATGATAGAGTTCCTTGAATTCCTTCTCCTTCAAGGACATACGTGACAGCTATGAAATTATACCGCAGTATCTATCTATACATTTTATCAAAGCTTGTTTTTATGAAATCATTTTTCCTGAACAGCAGGAAAAGTGCAGTCCATATTTTCTTTATCTTGTTTGACCAATAACTTATTTAAACTGCTTTCAGTAGTGATACAGGGAGATAAAAAACTGCAGAACATTTACAAAAAGATAACTGTTAGCAGATGACAAAAATAAATTAATATATAAATGTGTAAGCCACACAAATAAAATAGATATAATTTAAGGTAAAACAAAGTTAAGGAAAAAATACATAAAATAAACACAGACAAACTCAAAAATACTGAGAAATGCTTGTGATATTAAAAAAAAGGTTAGTAATTTGGAATGTAAGGGTCATGATAAGATTCAAATAATCTAACAACATACTTTTCTAACCGAAGTAGCACGTAAATCAATTATACTGCACACCATCTTCAATTGCTGAATAGTGCTGAAGAATGTTGTGTATAATTGCATTTCATGCATTAAAGTTCTCCAGTGTTGCATGAGGTCTTTCTTTTAATTTCACACTTTACAGAAAAGTATTCCTACTCAATAATATATATGCACATCTACATATATATATATATATATATATATATATATATATATATATATATATATATATATATATATATATATATATATATATATATATATATATATGGTTCTAGTTTACATAACCGACAGCTGCTTTCACCGACAACGAATTGCGAGCGCCAGAAGATCGACAATCCGGAAGACCGATGCTACGGATCAAAACACCAACGCCAAGGATAGTGACTTGGAAAAAGGCTGTGTAAGTATGCAGTGGTGACGGACGTTAGGGTGCGAGTAAGGTAAGTGTGGATATTGACGGTCTGTGGGGATAGGGGTGGGTTTAGTGATTTAGGGTCAGTGCGCGGGTTAGGTAAATGTGTGGTAGTGATAGTGTTTGGATTAGGGGCGGGTTAAGTGAGTTAGGGTTAGGGCGCGGGTTAGGTAAATGTGCAGTAGTGATAGTGTTTGAGTTAGGGGCGGGTTAAGTGAGTTAGGGTTAGGGCCCATGTTAGGTAAGTATGCGGTAGTAGTATTTTTTGGGTTAGGGGTGGGTTAAGTGAGTTAGGGTTAGGGCGCGGGTTAGCTGAGTGTGCGATAGTGACGGACCTTAGGGTAAGGGTTTGGGTTAGGGTTGTAGGTAGTTGTGTATGTGAGGTTTAGTGTGGGTTTGTGAGGATTTTGGTGTGCTTGTGTTGTGTGTTAGTTGATTGTTGTTATTGTGGTGTGTGCAGCATATGAGGTTTCGTGTTTGTGGACCGTCGGTTATTTGTTTGTCGGGCATGTGAGGTTTCGTGTTTATGGTTTGTCGATTATGTGGTGTTGATGTTTGCGTTGTCGGTGTTTTGCAGTGTCGGTTATGTAAACTAGATCCATATATATATATATATATATATATATTTATATATATATATATATATATATATATATATATATATACATATATATATGTATGTATATGGGTCTACCTGAAAACACCGACCGCTGACAATGCTGACAATGAGATAACCGACACCGGAAGATCGACAACGGAGATGACCGACGATTAAAAATCCCGATGCTGAGAACACTGACATGTTAAGGTAAGTGTGTGATAGTGACGGACGTTATGGTCAGGGTGTGGGTAAGGTAAGTGTGCGATAGTGACAGACTTTAAGGTTAGGGGCAGGTTAAGTGAGTTAGGGTTAGGGCACGGTTTAGGTGAGTGTGCGATAGTGACGGACCTTAGGGTTAGGGTTTGGGTTAAGGTTAGTGCATAGATAGTTGTGTATGTAAGGTTTAGTGTAGGTTAGTAAGGTTTTTGGTGTGCTTGTGTTGTGTGTGTGTTTTATGGAAAAGGTATTTGTTTTGTTTTATTGATTGTCGGGATTGTGGTTTGTCGGGCATGTGAAGTTTTGTGTTTTTGAACTTTAGGTTTTGTGGTGTCAGTTATCTCATTGTCGGCATTTTTGCATGTCGGTGTTTTCAGGTAGACCCATATATATTTATGGTTTCACGTCAAATTACTAAAATGCTGAAATATCGAATTTAAGCATTTTGACAGCATAAAGCAGAAACCATCACAACACCGACACTTCACAATCACGAAACCAAAACATCGACCATACACAATGCAGCACACAACACACAAACCATAACACCCACACCACAAAACAATTAAATACAACAAATCACCACACAGACACACACCTTCACTACACAAATGCAGGGAGGCAAGCCCCCATGCACCCCCCCCCCCACTTATATACACTAACTTCGAGATTGCACCAACAGTAAAGAAGAAAATAATCACACACAGCCAACACACACAATCATACCTCCACCTCCCTACCCTAACCCACTCGTACGAGTTAGGAAAACACTCACGCACACTCACTCAACCTTAAACTGCAGACACCATCCCAGCCAAACACTTCTGCAACATAATGTACATGCATAAGCATGAGTTCGACATAGTCCTATTCTTGTTTATGCACTTTCGGTATTTTGAAGTTTCGACTTCTTGGACACAAATTTCTGAAATTCGATATTTCAGCAATTCGTGTTTGTGAAGTGAAATTATATATATATATATATATATATATATATATATATATATATATATATATATATATATATATACATACATACATATACATATATAACATGGATCTGCAGGCTAGTCTGTTGTGATAGATAATGAGCATAGACTAACATCCACTAGTCAGAAATTATATGTGATTTAAGTCTCCCAACAGCAAACTAAAGAAAGTATAACCTCACAGAAAATGTTAGCAGGACTGGTAATGAGAGCTTCAATACTGTGAGTAGAACAATCCAAAACAGTGTGCAGCAAGAGGCAACACTGAGCTTTATCACTTTCCAGGTAGAAGAGTCTTCGGCAGTAACTAGTCACAAACACACCCACACATACTCACACTCACACAGATACACATACACACAGACACAGAAATAGACATACACTACACAACACATGCACTCACACATGTACATGCACCACATAGACTATATCAATAGAATTTCTATTATGCCACGTTAAATGGAAGTTCCCATACTGCAAGAATTTCAGAACTTGATTTGTTGATATATGTAAGGTCCATGATGCAGTTTGCATAATGTAAACTCTTCATTTATACATTTATGTTAAAACATGAGAAAAGTTTTAATATACATAATCACATCATGCTCTCTTTGGATCTGAACTTTATAATCTATATATTAACTTCTAAAAGTACATGTCAGAAGATAGCTGCCATTTACACCTTTTGAATTATAGTCTTTAGGGGGGTGTACAGCAGATGTTGCAGTCTGTGAACTGCTGTAGATACCTCCACCTGTGGCTCGGTTTGTGATGATGGAGTTTTGGTATTACAAGAGTATAACATTGAGCTGCTGATGACTTTCATGATGCAGATATTTAAATCACATCCTGGTTGCTCTTTGAGACTGTACATTCCTTTTATATCATTAACTTATATCACACAGTCAAAGTGTCAAAACTTCGACTGTGTAAATATCGAACCCAAAAGTTCGAAAACATAAAACTCCAAACACTCAGAACAGCATTTTGTTTCCCAGGGAAAAAAATCGCTGTTCCAGTACAAAACACAGTAACACACGAACACTACATACTGTTTCAAATGCCCCCCACACCCCCAGTGTGGGGGGGCTATGCCCCCCACACACACCCCTACTTAAATATACCAACTCCAAGATCACACCACAGTGGAGGGAATAGCAAAGCTGCGGAAATGGCCCACCAAATTCTTTCCCTGGGAAATAATTCAATGTTCTGTGGCTTCATTATTTTCAGACTTTGAACTTCCCAGCATTCGGACATTTCAGCGTTCGGACATATGATATACACCCGTTCATAGAGTGCCACAATCATAATCTAAAATGAGCAAAAAGATTGGCTTGATAAGCATCTTGCTCATGTCAGAAAACCGCATAAATCTATTCTCATGCTAGAGCATTAACAGAGGTCAACTAAACAAAGCACTTTGAAACCTGGCTGAATCAAGTGTTCATAAGTTTTTAAAGTTCTTTGCATGTCTTGTACTTCCATCACTTCTCTAGTAGCCAGTCTCTGTGTGGCAGTGCTGAGATGTTACAGCTTTCAAGACTGTAAAACATTTATAGCTTGTGCACTTTTTTTTTCAATAACTATTGTAATATATGAGAGCAGGCAAAGCTCCACACAACAGAAGCAATTATGCTTTAGCATTAGTCTTAAATAGTAGGATAGTTTCTGGGCACTTCTTTGTATTGTTCAAAATACTAAAAAAATATGTTGAAATCCATTGCTGCATTTTACAGAGTGGTCATAATTTCCATAGCAATATATTCAAATGACACTTCTATGATAAGCATCAGAATCCTATGATTTTTTTAAAGCCTGGGTGTGTGGCTTTCTTCTGACAGTCAAGGCATCCAGCACAGCTATTTTCATTATTCCTTGCCAGTAAAATATTGCTAACATTTTTACTTTTGTCAGTGTTCCTGCAGCACTTATTATGTGCTAATCTCATCACCAGATTTTTGAAAGGACTCAGTGCTAGTAGACAGTGAAATACTTACTCCTTATCCTTATTTATTTTGTGCAACAAGTTATTTGTAACACAAAGTATAGGTCAGAAGTAGGTTCATGTTGCCCAGTTTTGTCCTCTACCACTCCATCTATATTTTCCCTGCCTTGCTAAAATTATCATCTTTCCATTGATGCATAGATCCATCTTTGATCTGTTTACTTTTACCGCAGTTTGATTGAAAAAGAATATTATTAAGGCTCAGTTCAAGATTTTCTTGTCTCGCGGTGTACATTGCCCTTTCTTTTTTCTTTCTTTCTTTCTTTATGTGGATCACTCTCTGTCAGAGTAACTAAATATCACCTTCGAAGTTCTTTCTCTCCTCTGATTCTGCAAAAGATTTAGCCTTAGTTTTATTTTTTCACTTACTTACAGTTATATATTTCCTAGAGTCTTCCCTTATCTCAGCAGCTGGTCTTACACTGAAAGAAATGTGTTTAGAACTCTGGCAAGGTAATGCATCATTTTTCTTAAGTATTAGAGTCTTCTCTTTGTGTCATTTGACAAATGTTTGCATCATTAGGGAGTGTGAATATTATGTCCTTATTTTTGCTGCATTTATGCATTCAAAGGAATGTTCCTGGTCACTCATTGGTTCATAATTTCATATGTGAGTACTAGACAGTCATTCCAAAGATCTCTGTAAATGAATACAATGAACCATATTCAAAAGTGCCATCCAGCCACAAGGAAGGGAAGATATGATAGACTAAGGGAGAGTTTGAAGTTACCCATCCAATTATGTAGGCTTATCTTGGAGATGGAAAGGGTGCAACTTTGCTTGACATGTAGTATATTTTTTTCTAGATAAGATAAGTTTGGATATAACTGTCTTGTGCCAATGTGACTTTTTCATTTGCTGATGAAGGTTTAGTTCATTTAACAAGTTATTTGAGAGAGAATTTTCCCTGTATAGGAATAAGAAGGCAAGATGTGTCAGATCATTCATGGCTCAAAAGGCCAGAGACGGATCCCCATGAAGGAGTTTAAGAATAACTCATCCATAGGTACTGATGACATACCAAACTCCCTGATTATCAGGATGAAATATAACCTAGCTGAACCCCTTCTTAGCCTCAGCTCAACTGGACACATTTTCAAAGAGGGGAAAGCAGTCCTTGTAATACCATTACATAAGGTTGGACTAACCATGGACCCTGGTAACTCTAGATCCATTAGTTTCATAAGCCTCTTTAATTGAGGCATTGAAAATCTTTCAAAACTGGACCCTCATCAATTTAAACAATTTAAATTTGTCAAGGGGAATGGATAGCAGTTATGCAGAACATATAGCATATCTGGACCTAGGAAGGTGTTATTTGCAGATGTGTAAGCATTAATATAAATACTTATGTTGTTTAGTGGATAGATAACTGTTTTTTGACAGAGCCCATGTGATTAAAGACAAAGGCACCACTTCTGAAATCAAAAAATAAGCCACTTTGGTAAAAATCCACAATAAGTAAACTCTATAACAAGATAAAGAAACTTTGGCCCTAAAGAAAAAAATACCCATAGTGGGACTTGAGAGTAGCTGCTCCAGGGCATTTGCATTGACAATGTCTTGACATTTTTGAGGCTGCATGTTAGTGGTCTTGTTTGCTCACCAATTAATGAAGGGGTAGCTGAAATCAACCTTGAGTATGGTACTGGGCTGAATGGTAATTGATCATAGTAAATTCAGGTATGATGTATGGGTTTCCTGGTTCATGCTGAAGGATCTGTAGCAAATATATGGTAATAGATTTTCTTATGGTTTGTTCAACATGGAGAAGCTCAAGCATGTTTTATTGTTTGACTAGTCTTGAGGTGTGCTTATCCTTTATGTAGATGGATACACCTACCCTTTTACCCTTTCATGTGTAGTGGAGGATCAGAACACATGAATGGCATTACAGCCATGCACTGCTGGGGTGTTTTCCATGGCTTTGAGCCATGTTTCAGTAACTGCACAGAGGTCAGCATTCTCAGGATGTGGAGTGCTTCCAGGCAGTGTAGTTCCTTGCTGAAGATCCTAGCACTGACCAGTAATACCTTTAGCTTATCTCAAGTAGATTTTGCTATGCTGAAAAGTTTGTCTGTATGGCACTGCCTAAAAACACTATAGGGGTGGATAGTTTTTTGGACAATATCCTAAAGCCTATCGGTGACAGGCAAAGACCATCCCTGACAAAGCAGTGTGGCCTATCAGTCATATTCTCCCAGGCTGACAAATATTGGAACCCTTTGGAATGACACTAGTAGCTAAGCCAATTATAAAAGTCAATCCTTTTCTGCTAGCATTGAGGCATCATCCTTGGAAATGGTAGAATGTTGCTCAGTGCTAGGCTCATACCTACCTGTGATACACATTCTAAGTGCTCAGTTATGCTCTCTTCATATAGTCCAGGGAGGTACATCAGAGGTCATTTATACCAACATGGACTATGACTGAGTCATACTGGTACTTGGGATTTAGTGACTTGCCTGATCTGGTGAATCCTGGCCCCTGACAGCCAACTAACTGTAACCTTCTCCTTATCGAGTCTAGTGAGATGGACATCAGTGTGTCTCATAATGGAGTCTCCTATGACAAAAATATTGGGCTGTGTAGTGTTTCACCTTGTGGGCTTGGTAGTTCAGATACAATGAGGTTTTATGTGTTATGGTAGGAGTTATTTTCTTTGTGTGCATGCAGAGTTTTTGAGGACTGTGTTTGACAGGCCTTTGAGGTTTGGGTAAGTTACATGTGAGCACATCCACATACGTGGGTCTATGTGTCAGGTCCTTTGCAAGTGCAGTGAGTGCTGTATGTGTGTTGCTAACAACCTGTTTGGCATATTTTGTGTCTGTATGTGAGTGTCTCTCCTTCAGTGACACTATGTAGCTACATATCTCATATATTGTATTCTTTTGAATTAAGTGGTTATCAGTGTATATAAGAAAATTGTTACATTACTTCAGGATGTCCATGTCCACCAAGCTGGATGCAGAGGTAGCAGGAAAGTGCCTATCCATAGCTGCAAGTCCTTAATATGTGCCTTAAAAAGGAAAAGAATGGGGGTGTTTGTAGCTGGATAAGAAATGGTACTTGCTTAGTGTCATCTACAGCTAACCTATCCACTAATACTGCTCAGTGTGCAAACCAGTTGCTCTTTGAGCTGCAATAGCTCTGAGTGCTGTAATGTAATCTGAAGCTAACTAAATGTGGCAATGCTGCTCGGTGAGCAAACTAGCATGCTCTTCAACTGTCAGAGTGTGTTTTTTCTGGATTTTTGTGACAAATTAGTGTGGACTGAATTCATTAAATAATGACAGTCATTTGAGTTTCAGTCTTCATATCTGAAAATACAAGGTAACACAAGCCCTAACTCCATGAGTGATGCACAGTGAGCAGCAGAACTAATTGCATATTCATGCCGCGCACCATGTTCAAATGAAAATAAGCACAGTTTCTTGGCTGGCAACCATGTTGCTGGGCCCAGAAGCCATGTAATGCATCATGGGTAGCAAATCTGTTTAACTCAGAGCACAGTAGGTTTAGTGAGTTTGTAGGGAATGCCACAATGATCACCAGAGCTTAACAGTATTTACTGATATAGCACTACAGTTGTCTCTGCTACTGATTCAGCTGTGCTGTTGTGTTCATTTTCCTTTTTCTTGTATGCACAGGATAATTGGCTGATGAATGTATTGTGCATGATTTATTAACGTGTTTCCAAACTAAGTTATGGCACTGTGATGTGGTAACTGTTGAAGCACTCTCAAACTGTAGCAGTAGCATCTATTCTCCTGCTTTATTCACACTATCCTCAGATTTGTATCTTTTACACCCTCCTGTCTCCTCATTACTTCCTTTGACCTATCCTTGTCTCCTTCTACTAGCTTCATCCTCTCTTTTTTCTCTCTCTCTCTCTCTCTCTTCAGGGCACACACAAGCAAATCTGCAGTCTGCGACTACCACTCCACCCATACAGTATAAGAAGGAATCAGTACTGCAAACTAAACAAGGATATACATTTTGAGCGTCAAGAGCAGGGTCAGTCCACCGAGGCATTCTACTTGTATGTTTTATGAGAGTGAAGCTATTACTTTAGCAATATCTCTTAATAGTTCTCAGCGTGCTAGTAAAGCTGACTGTTGTAGCCTTGTGTCCCCCCTTCCCAGCTAGTGCAGTAATCCTAACTGTCCAATAGACAGTATACATTTTAATTCAGATCCCTGTGACTACATTAACCATCAAGCAGCCCTCTCAGTGCTTTCTGCCTTAGTTTGTATCACTTGGAGGCCCACCTGTTTATTTGCATCTCTATACATTCCCCTTCATTGCTAATGTATCGCCCTACTCTAATCTGTGCACAAACTGGTTAATAATCAGCAAGTCAATGTGAAGACACACTCCCAACCTTAATAAACTTTGCTGTTTCTTCTCTCCTTCACTTTACAGATAGTTTGAATTATTACTTACCCCCTCTGAGGCCTTCACTGATAGATTTCGACTGATTGCCTCTCTGGTTTCTTTGCATTTCACCTGGTTTACACCCCTTGTGCTATCTCCCTCCCCCAATACTAAGTCTATATTGGAATCCTGCTGAGCATGGAGCCATCTTTAAATTTCTAGTCTCCCACCAGGACACAAGTGCTCTTCAGTAATTGCATTCTGCTTGCTGGTAAGCCATTATACCTCAGGAATTTAAAGTGTTCAGATTTGTAAAGTAATACTTTTTACTCTTGTCTTGGTGGGCTATGCCCCGCTCCGTTCGCCCTCGCTAATGCTCGGACTCTCTCCGCTCCCCTGCCTTGCCCCCTATTCCATCCCGCCCCCACTACCTCTACATTTTAGTAATCACAGCCACTCCAACAGCTCACCCTCATATCACCTCCACCAATCACAGCTCCTCAAGTCAGATCACATTATACCACACCAACTGGCTCCACACAAAATACTCCCAGTCACTCTCATTCCCACTAGACATTTTTACATCAACCACACTACTTACCCATTCACATATGCTGCAACCCTATAATTCCTATTCAGACCCCCACCTAGAACCAATTTAAACTTTATAGCCAAGACTATAAAACAAATAAGTCTAGTCTGTCTTCTCATAATTCTTTATAACACCACAAGTTATCACTCTAGCAATATCCCTAAACTAGTAGCACAACACTACATCATGCACTCTCATATACAGACACCGCACATTATAATAATATCTGCCCACAGTTGTTCAAGAACTATATAACAGACCAAATCAGAACTAAACACATGTGCTCTCATTCCTACTCCAAAAAAACACAATACTTTCTCGCACTTCTCACCAAACTCTAACATCTGTATCACCATTTTAACACCAGGCTCACCATAAGTGGGGATATCCACCCCAACCCAGGACCAAATACATCCTGTCCAACACAAACTGCTCCAACACAAATGTCAGAACATAACACCCCCACTATCTTCATCCCTGGACAAATCAACAACAGCAGCAAAACCAACCATCTTTTAATGATAAATATTAATATTAGAAGTATCAAAAATAAAATACCTGACCTCCAGGCCACAGTAGCACACTACTCCCCAGACATAGTTGCTTTAACAGAAACCTGGCTAAATAAAAACATAGCTATCTCAGAAGTTCTACCTACCGGCTACAATATCATTAGACAAGACAGACCACTTCGTAAAGGGGGTGGAACGGCCTTACTGTATGTCAGTTACCAAACTCCTACCCCTCACCCAATAATTGGGACATACTTATCTCACAACTTCAACTTCACCCTAAAAAGGTCATCACCACAACTGTGATCTATATTCCACCTATTAATGCATCTGCTAGCCTTGGAGACTTCTTATCTTGGTGTTCTTCCACATACTCACAAGAAACCCTTATTCTGGAGGATTTCAACCTAGATTGGTTCACCTGCATATCAGAACCACAAGTAATCTAATAAATCTCCATGGCTACCAGCAGCTAGTCCAAATTCCAACTAGATGTGATAAAAAATCTAAAAGGGAATCCAACCTTGACTGGGTCCTAACTAACAACCCCACATTGAACCCCCACGCAGGCAGTCTCCCAGACACCTTAAGTGACCACAACATAATATACTTTATATGTAGTAGATCAAGCATATGCAAAACCACTAACTATATATCCACTAGAAACACAAAAAAATTCTCTCCTGAGGTCCTCCCACTTGACCAGGCTGTAGCATATTTCAACAAAACATTTCTACAACACCTAGACACTGTTGCTCCATTGCACAAAATCAAGGTTAGAACCTCTACAAACCCCTGGCTCAGTAAAGAAACCAAACAAATCCTCAAGTCCAGAGATACTGCCTGGCTTTACTATAAAAAAAACAAAGAAACACAAAGCCTAACTAAGTACCAAGAACTGCACAACCATGCAAACAAATGCATTAGGCTGGACAAAAAATCCTACTACACAACATTACAAACTAAATACCAACACAATCCGCAAAAATTTTGGCAAAATGTAAACCAGCTACTAAAATCCACCCAAAAGGCTACCCCCAAACCAACCACCCCTGACACTAAAGTTCCCATCGAAACACAATTCACCTCCCACTTTGTGAACTCGATTCTATCCTTAGTATCACAGGACAGTTCCTTCCTCACTATCACCCCCAACACAAATAACACTAATACAAGCTTTACCCTCAAAACAGTTTCCACCACTTCAATCAAAAGCATGCTCTCCAAACTAAAAACCTCATCAACAGCAGCCAACCTACTCCCCAGCTATTTCTTGAAACTCACAGCAGATGCTATTGCTATCCCAATCTCCACTCTCATAAACAGATCAATTGTTGAAAACTATGTGCCCAAACTCTGGAAAATATCCTATGTTACACCCATACACAATGGCGGGACCTCCACGGAACTTAATAACTACAGACCCATTGCTTTACCCTCCCCCTGGCCAAAAATCCTAGAAAAATGCATCCATACCCAGATGCTAAAATATCTCCATGACAGCAGCATCCTGTCACCTACTCAGCAAGGTTTCAGACCTGCCCATAGTACCACTACAGCCCTCCTCTGCTTCACAGACACAGTAAACCATCTCAAAAATGAAGGCCTGCAGGTGTCAACTCTTTTTTTGGATATGTCCAAAGCATTTGACACAGTCTCACACCAAATCCTGCTAAACAAACTAAACCAATATCACCTATCAAATTCCACTCTTACCTGGTTCCAAAGCTATTTAACTGACAGGTACCAATTTGTGAAATGAGAAAATTCTCTCCCTCCTCAGATGAACATAACTATAGGAGTCCCACAGGGTTCTCTTTTAGGACCACTACTATTCACAATTTTCACAAATGACATCCATACCTCCACACAGCATGCATCTTTCATTCAGTATGCAGATGACACTACCGTAATATGTGCTGCACAAAACATTCCCACCCACCTGCAAACAACTCAACTAACATTCTCTGATGTTGAAAACTACCTTATCAAAGCCCAATGTATCCTCAATGCAAAGAAAACTCAGCTTATGAATATAACCAGTTCTAACAAAAACGCTGATAGTCAATTCACTATCTACTCCACAAATGTTACTCCAATCAATTCAGTGGCACAGGCTAAGCTATTGTGAATAACCATAGACTCCCACCTAAAATTTGATAGTCATCTCAACTTAACTATTAAAAAGTACATGCCAAATTGGGATCACTCTACCATATCAAACCATTTCTTAACAACAACACAAGATCAGCCATTGCTCGCTCCCAACTTCTATCCACCCTACTCTATGCATCTCCCATTCAGACTAATCTCAAAAAAACTGAACTAAGCAAAATAGAAGCCTGCTATAACAGAATTGCCCACTTTGCTGCAAATTGCTTATATAGAACTCATCACTGTACTGCTTTGAGACAGCTCCACTGGCTTGAACTGCCCAACCTCCTAACCTACAATCAGCTCTGCCTCTGTCATTCGATCTATTACCTCCCCAGTAATTGTCCTGCCCTCAAAAACCTAGTACAACATTACTCAGCCAAAAGGTCTCTTAGATCATCAAGCAAACTACCTCTAGAAGTCACCAATAGCTATAATAGCTTTGGAGACAAACTATATAGTAGTTCAGTGGCTAAAAAATGGATCTCTGTCCCGACTAGCATTCAAAATACATCATCCAAAGCCTCCTTTAAAGACCTCACCAGGCAACATCTCAAGCAAAGTTGGCAGTGCCATGATTGCTCCCCAGGCTAGTGAAAGCAGTTAAGGTACACATATTAAACCTAGAGTACTTGATACTAGTTTTCAGTCTTACTCACAAACACTGGCTAATCTACAATGTATGTACTTTACCTGTGTACTAAGTATGTATTCTACTTATGTTCCAAATTTCAGCTGTACACCATAAATCTATTAATTACCTTTATTTTTAAATTAATATTTTTTTGTTTGTTCTCTCCACTGTAACTGCTGATGTGCTGCATACCACTGTAAAAACATATCTTTTTTAATTTGTGTGTATACTGATCATGTCTAAATAACTAAATGTATCTGTAATTTTTCTCTGTGGAGCTTTTCTCCCTGGACCTCTGCTGAAAAATGGCCTTTTTGGCTCAGTCAGACACCCTCGGTTAACAAATGTAAAATAAAAAAAATAATATATAATATTCCTTATAGCTCTCAGTCATTTAGTGTAAGAAATCTGGACAAAGCATAACATAAAGGGGGAAAAATGACTCTAAAATACAGCCAAATTTTACATATTTGCTATTTTGAACTTAGAAATGTGCTAGAATAATAATAGGCTTCTGTGAAAATACATTCTCTGAAGGATTTGAAGTCTGAATCTCAAACGTATTTAATGATTGCATGTCATCAGTCCTGAGATCATCACAGAGATATGGCAGAAAAAATACAAATTTGATAAGGAACACACCAAAAGATATATAATGCAAACATCTGGACATTCTGTGAAAATTTGGACAGTTGAGAGGTATGATAGTTATGTATATGTTCCAAACACAGTACAGGACAGTGCATGCAGTGTAGAGCATTGTGAAATCCCATTCTTTGCATTCCATACTAAAGTTGTGTAAATTATCTTTAAGGGTACATGACTGCCATGTAAAATAAACAGTCAGGGGAAGGGTGTGTATTGAATATGGACACACAGATGAATTGTAGGAATGAACACAGGCAAAGAAGACAGGTTAAAAAAAACTTAATGTACAGTAGATGAGGGCATGTCAATGGGAGACAGTTGTAGCAGCAACACCAATCACATATCAATATGGTACAGTATGGACTGCACAGTGAAAAATGCGTATTAGGTGACTGTCAGACAATGTGACATAGCAATGGGGAAGATGCCTGTGTGAGATAACCATCCTTACATGAACAATGCAGAGGACATCTATCAGGGATGTGATACACAATTGGGGTAAGGTGCATATTGTGACGCTGTGCAAACTGATTTGCCTAAATATGACTGCAATCTTGGCATAAGTCTCCATCAAGTGGGACACAGGTAAAGGCTCATGGACAACATCAAAAGAAGCAAGCACAGTTATGGAAAATATCAGAATACCATTAGTGATCCCATGTCTCTGACATAACATATATGATTTAGTGATCAGAGATGATTCTGAAGAAACACACTTGCACAACTATTTTGACATGTCTGCACTCTATGAGGGTAATCATGCACACTGCCTGAGCATGGTAACATCTGCTGGAGGTGTTAGAAGGGACACTGCTATACCTGTGTGTAATATAATGATCAATGCAGACTAGCTGACTGGTGTGCATGGCAGATATATATGGCACAATAAACACTGACATGAATGTTAACCATGCGAGTAATGCTATAAAACAGCTATGTTTGTACTGCATGCATCACTGTAACAGGTAGCACACATGCATCTGGTATAACATACTCAGCAGGTGTGTTGCATACAAGGAAGTAGTCAGCACTGTGACCACATGCTGGTGGATGTTCCACTTACCATCCACCTCAGGATACAGGTCACATACATATTCATCTGATTATAGGGTGTGATGTCTATATTATACTTGGGTTGTGTGTTTATTTTCCTGACATATCAAATCTGCCTCCATTTTTGTGTCATTGCAGGTGCTGTCATGTCTGTGGCAGCAGTCTTTAGTGTGCTGATACTGTCTGCATTATATGAATATCACAGTTGTAGTCAACAATTACCCACAATCTGTAGTCCTTCAGACAGCTGTTTGAATACAGGATGTGTATGCCAACTGTGTCACTTAAATAATGGACAGGAAAGGATGTAGCAGACAGCCCTGATGTGCAGACCTGATCACTGGACCTGAGATATAGGTCACATCACACATTTCAACATAATTAGATGCCACTTATATGATATAATGGTCTACCCCCTTTTTATATAAGTGTTTATGGCCACATCTGACAATATTGAGTGAATACCTCAGTGTACTAATAGTAGAAACAGAAGTATACCACAAACCAAGCTAGGCTACTTAATCATTCCATGAAGAAAGAAACATAGTGTTGTCATCATATATGCTATTGATGACCTCTTTGAGGACATCTGACAGATGTAACAGACATGATGTAGCATTAACAACTCACACAGTTCTGTTGCACACAGCCAGAATATTACTAGTGTCCATTTAGAAAAGGTCCATGATGACATGTTGGTCTACCCAACAGGTGAGGAGAGTCAGGATGTGTCTGTATTTGCATGCATCATGTACTGTACCCTCCAACTCAGATGGATGGATGTTGATGTACACCCTTCTACATGAACATACTCTGTGTGAAGGGTATGTTGAAGTGTGTATCCAACTGTGTCAGGAAAGTGTATGTGATGTGTCACATGATAAGTGATCTGTGATGCTGTCAAAGACAATTGATTCTGTGTGATAGGTGAGAATGAAAGTAAGACAGTGCATACTGGCTATCCTGATCTGACATAAGGTTTGAACACAGTCCCCCATGCAGGTATCATTGAGAAATTCTTCCAGATGGGGATTAAACCTTATGTCACGAGTTGGGTAACCTATTAGCCCACTGGCAGAACACATATTGTGAAAGTTGGTGAATCAACCTGTACCAGTAGAGCTGTCATCATTGGCATACACCAGCGATCTGTACTTGGCCCTTTACTGTTTGTAATCTCTTTCTTGACATCTCAGGCTAAAATATACTGCCTTTGGTTTATCACATTTACTGATTCTGGCATACTGGGTGCAGTCATTGAGTCTACTTGTGATGATAACATATAACAGTAAAGGCTTGAACAGATAAATAATTGGTGACAAAGCAACATGTGTATGATTAAATGCAAAAATGTGTCTTTATTTTATCCTTCTGCAAAGTGGAATTCAGTGATAATTACAACACTGACAACAGTCCCGAAGTGCTGAAACCCAGTAATACATAGCAATCTGACCTTCGACCAGCAAGTCTTCACACTGGCATTGAAAGCCTATGTTGTGCACATCATAAGACATACCATTGCATTCAGATCTGAGGATTATATTACTGCACTGTACTTGAACCTCATCAGAACACTAATATAGAGTATAATGCTCTCTTTTGCATGTACCTCACCAGACACATGCAGCAGCTGTAGAGACCACAGGGGATTCTCACAAAGAAAACACAGGGCCTACAAACCATACCATGATGTATGTGGATGGACTGAAAGCCGTGTCATTGTAATCTGTATTGTATATGATGAGGTGACTTCTGTCTGGCCTCCAAACAAGTCTTTGTCCCTGCCATGGCAGGGATAGTGCACATCCACAAATCAGATATAGCTGATGACATAAACCATGTTTGGTAATGAGAATACGGCAATAACAATGTCTTACATGCTGGTCTAAAAGGGTCTTTGTAATGTCAAGCAAGTACAAACATAAACACACACACACACCACAGTTGTCTGCCATAAGAATAGAAGCCCTATCTAAGTACATGGACTACAGAACTCTGCATTTAAGAAAAGCGCCACAGCTCAGGTTTGATTTAGAGTGTCTCAGACAGCACTTTATGGCTGACATCAGCAGTGCCTGGTGAGGAGAATATGGTAATAACATTATCTCACATGCTGGTGTAAAAGGCTGTATGTAATGGCAAGCAAGTGCATGTATATATACACACACATACACACACACACACACACACACACACACACACACACACACACACACACACACACACACACACACACACACCAGTTGACCTCAGTGAGAATAGAACCCCTAACAATCTAAGCATATAGACTACAGAGCTCAGTAATATACACTAGCACCATGGCACAAGTCTGTTTTTCAAAAGGCAGCAGGCCAGCTTATAGTGGATGACATCAGCAATGGATGCAGGAGAGAAGATGTTGGGAGGCCTGCATGAAGTGGATGTGTAGACATGTGCAAGTATCAAAATATTGTCATCCATGTGACTGGAGGGTTAACTGTAGGATGCACACTTCTGCTCTTCTTGTTAGACACACACACACACACACACACACACACACACACACACACACACACACACACACACACACACACACACACACACACACACACACACACACACACACACACACACACACACACACACTTGACTTCAGTGTAAACAGAACCCCTGTCTAAGTACACAGACTATATTACTCAGTAATGTACGCAAGTGTCACTGCACAAGCTGACTTTTACAGGGCTGTATGCCAACTTGTAGTGGATTACATCAGCAATGGATGTAGGAGAGAAGATATTAGTAGGACTGCATAAAACCTTATGTCACTAGACATATGTGTAAGCATGTGCAAGTATCAAAATACTGTCAATCCATGAGATTGGAAGAGTAACTGCAGTATACACACTTCTTTTCTTCTGGATAGACACACACACACACACACACACTCTAAATGGCAATTCAAAACACACACACGCACACATGCACGCACACAGACACACACACACACACACACACACACACACACACACACACACACACACACACACACACACACACACACACACACACACACAAACACACACACATATGTATATACACACACTTACACACACACAGACACTCAAACATAGCTGAATGCAGTGAGAACAGAACCCCTACCTATCTAAGTACACAGACTACAGGACTCAGTAATTTATATAGGTGCCATGGCACAAGTCAATTTACAATGCATAACATCAGCACCGGCTGTAGGAGAGAAGATTATGGGAGGCCTGCATAGAATCATAGCTTCCTAGTTTCCAAGGAGGTTACTAGGGTAATGGCCCTAAGGCCTTTACAAGCCTAGCCATGTAAAAACCCAAGTACCCTTATTAAGCATAGTTAGATGTTCATTGTTAGCAGAGCAATTTTTTAATCAGCACTGACTGGCCCTGTCCATGAGGGACATAGGTGCCACCCCTCAGGTGAATTTATAATCACCCATCCAGTTGTCAAATTTGCACTTGAATAGGGTCATTGAGGAGCACTGCTTCACATACAGTTGGAGCCTTATACAGAGGAGAGGCAACCGCTGGGAAATATATCTGTCTCTCCAGCATGTTATGTTTATATCACAGGCTAGGTTGAGATCACTGGAGTAAGTTATTCTTGTCCCATCTGATGTGCAGATGTCCAGCATTTACATTAGGACAGGGTCTGAGACTACTGTGTAGACCAGGCCCAGTTCACCTCTCAGCAGGCTGTATGGTACTGAGTACAGTGACAGGGCTTTCAGTCTTTTCATGTATTTCATGTTTTGTAGGCACAGAAATCTCCTGGTCAGAAACCTCTATGGTCTCTCCAGTTGCTGCAGGTGTCTGATGATGTACATAGAGAAGGCATCATTGTACTCAGCTATTGGTCTGATAATGGTCGAGTACAGCAGAGCTATAATCTCCTTGGTGTTGGATACAATGCCCTTAGTTATGAGGTGGGCAATGTAGAATGTGTTTCTTACCACTATGGACACATAGTGATTGAAGTTTAGATTGCTATCAAACTGTGTTCTCAAATCTTGCACCACTGAGTTTAAGCTTAGGGGGATGCTGTGTATAACATAATTAGCAGGGCTACATTTTTTGCCAAAGGGGACAATAAGGCATTTCCTTGCATTAAATTTCAGTCTGTGAGTTGGACACCAATCATTTATCTGTGTCAGGCCTTTCTGTAATATGTTAACATTATTGGGGGACACTACATATTGTTTGCACCCAGCTGACAGTCCTCTACAAACTTGGTAAGCCACAGACCATCTGCCTTCACCTGGACTTCAGAGAAATAGTTTCCAAACAGTAGAGGGCCCAACACAGATCCGTGTGGTATACCACTGGTAACTGGTCTACTGATGGAGGTAGACACCCCAACTTTGACAATGTGCATTCTGTTTGTGAGCCATTTGGCTACCCACCTAGTAATTTATGGGTTAATCCCCAGATGGGAAAGTGGAAAGTTTCACTATGTTACCTGAATGGGGGATTGCGTCAAAGGGCTTGGATAAATCAAAGTAGGCAGTATGTCCTGTTTTCCTTCATCCAGGGCTTTGGGGACATTATCAAAGATGTACACTAGGTTTAATAAGCAAGATATACCCTTGTCAAAACCAATATGTGTCTGATGAAGAGTGTTGAAGATCACCCATGTCCCTGTGGATAAGGTCCATGGTGAATCTTTCCATTGCCTTGCACATAAGCCTGGTTTGGCTTATGGATCAGTAGTTCCCGGGGTCTGTTGATGGATGTGTAGGCTTGTTCAACTGTGAAGACAGTTCTAATTCTGCACTTTACAGATTGATGTGCATTGCATATCACACAACATTTGATATTAATTTATGTAGTGTAGTTGATATATTTGTGAAAAAGTACTGAAGAAACCAGGGTTGCAGTGCACGAGGGGAAGAAATAAATGATTGCATTATGAACATATGACATATTGTTCAGTTTGATAAGTTTCCACATGTAGTTTAATGGCATAAAGAGAAAAATGGACAGTAAAGAGCACTAATACATGTTAAAATTGGCTTTGCATAGTGCAGTAGTGAACAGCGGGTTTGCTCAATGGTTGATAAAGTGTTTGCACATGTAAGATTCACATTTCCATTACTTTCCCTCTTTGTGCATTGTTAAGCAGTTAGCAAATGTGAGCTGCATTGCTAAAAGTCTAAAAGTTAGTATTGAGTTTATGAAACACACCTGCTGCTTAGCTGACTCTGTGACAGCAGGTTTCAATGCATTGATACATTTCTTTTTGAGCCCAGATAATACTGGGTTCAAATCCAGGTGTATCTAATACTTTTAAATAAACAGTGATAATGCAATGACATCGATTATTTTAAATAAACAGTGATAATTCAATGACATCAGTTCTTTATATTACATGTATTGCTGCGTGCTGGCATAGCGCAGTGGGTTTAAGCAGCATTGTATGGAGGTAACCGCAGCATTGTAGAGCTGCTCACCATCACTTTGCTTTGGTGTGAGATGCCGATCTCTGCTGAAACATTGAGGGCAAAAAGTGAAGGGATCCATTGCTTTTTCTACTACTTATGCTTGTTGTGGGTGATTCTATTTTTTGACCAGATTATAGGTGTTAAAATGAGATAGATAGGAAAGTGGTGATCTAACTATTGCAACTATTCTCTTATGATCGTGCTTGCACAGCTGTGGGATGTCCGCAGTCTCAAATTAATTCAACTCACAGTTGAAGGTATCCCTTTTACACCTGTGTAGGTCATTAAAATGTTGCCCACACTGCTCTCTAGTATGTGGGATTTCAGTAGCACTGGATACAGCCTGAGCCAAACTCTTCCACACCTCAGACTTGTACTGGGAGCCAGAATAGTCTCCCTGCAGAAGCCTTTGGCTGTGGCTCTTTGCCTGGAGTCCAGTACAATAGATATCTCAGACTCCTGACCACCCCACATCTGTGCCCTAAACTGGGCACCTTCCCCTCTAATACGAGACATGTCTAATATCTGAACTACACTAATGGCAACTGATGCTTTCTCACAATTTCCAGTTATTGCATTTACTGGAAGTGCACAAACCCAAGCAATGATATCAAACACATTTGCATGATTTTAACTGGAGTGCAGCAATGCCAAGCAAGGAGGAAATAAGTACTCAGACTAGGAAGGTTAATCTTGCACTTGCCTTTTGTTTGAGGGGTGTCCGCTGATGTAGCTTGTTACTATGTATTGAAAATTGGAATGTAACTGTTAGCTGAGTTTAATTTGCAGACATGCACTGGAGCATACATGTCATGATCTGATACACTTATTTTTGATTTTATACCCTGATAAAACTGATTTTTAAAGTGTGGGATTCAAACCTAGGCATAAGAGACGAAACATTTTCTTCCACACTGTTGATCTTCCATCTTTGCCGGAGAAGAAGTGCTACTCAGACATAGTCAGGAATCATTCGTACATACAGGTGACAGTTTGAGGTGTTACACATGTATGTGTGTGACCTGACAAGGTTCTAGTATATAGATCCAGTTGTGTATGTGTGTTATATAATTGCGAAAGTCATGCAAGTCAAGATAGCAGACTTATACTTATAGAAATATAGTTGCCAATATATCTTCAGTGTCATATCTGAAAACACAAAAAGGGTGTCTTATCCCTCATGCATATAATTCCTATCAGCTCCACTATCTAAAGTGATATAAGTGAGTGTGAATATAATGGGAAGTGGAATAAACAGTTAAAATGTACAGAATATCCTGTATTAGAAACCTAGGACCATGTGTATTGCAGTCCAACACTTATATCTGTTGCCACAAGAATGTTGAAATAAGACTTGTCTATTTTTCAGTTCATTTTTATAAACTGCACTGTCACAACAATAAAAATAGGTTGCACACCCTGTAGTAGAAACCAGGACCATTTATACTGTAGAACGTTACTTACACATGCTGCTATAGACTCTTAGAAATATTTCCCACATCCACAAATTCAAGAAAACCCTCAAAAGGTACCTTAATAGCCCAGGGATTTGCCTCTGTAATCATCCCACATGAATCCACCCCTTTCTCTACCACTGTTTTCTCTATTCTCCCCTCTGTACTGCCGTAACTCACTTAACAACTGCTCTGTATTGTACAGCTACCCTCTGAAGATAACCCAATGTGATATGTAAATTCATTCAAATGTTTTATTGTGTATTTTTCTATGTTTTTATTCAATGTTATAATGCCTCTTACTATATTGTACTGTTGGACTTTATTTATATTTGCTTAACTGTTTTATTGTATATTGTATTCAACTTCATTTTTTGTAAATTTTTCTTGCTTACTTGTACTGTGGAGCTTTTCTCCCTGGGCCTCCACTGAAAAAGAGCTTTTGCTCAGATGGATTATCCCATTTAACAAATGTCAAATAAATAAATAAATTTACATAATTTTCTACTCATTCTTAAGTTCTCTGTGGTAACTGCTGAGCAACACCACTTAGCATGTTTGCACAGTGCCCAAGAGAATTAATTAAATGTGTACATTTTCAATTATTGGCTGCCCGTGTCCTGTATGCAGGTGTTGGGGAACCTTGCTAACTGCCAAGCAACACTGTGCAATGCTGCTAAGTGAAGTTGTGTGATGGAAAGCTAAAAATGCCACAATATATTGTTTATGACCTTTGCACTTTTATAGATGCCCTGTCTGCAGGTGTTCTGCAAGTGTTCTGTCTGCTTCCTGGGTGGGACACTAGTCCAGGTTTGAGCACTGCTAAGCTTTGTGCAAATGAGATAAGCACAGCCAAACCTGACATTCATTTTTCTCCATTTCCCTTGTTTGTGGCCATGCACCATGTAAACACTGGCTAAAAAAAGGAAATGTTAGTACACATGAAATATTTGTACATATATCTAGATTTGAACTCTCACTCCAATGAACCTTCACAACACAGTATGGGTGTCGTATCTCTCTTTGTCACACAAACACCTTTCCAGCAGGGAACTGAAATCATTTTCCATACAATCAACTGCAACATCATCTATAGTACTGTCAATCCATATAACATTTATTTGTCCATGTATTAATTTTGGACGTAGTGCACTGAGTGATCACACAACCATTTATGAGTATTGCATGCAAATATGCAGCTCTGTCTTACCTCTCTGTGTTTGTTGCTTATTCTTGTCTTAACTGACCAATAATATCAGACATGAAGCCTGTAAGCAATTCTATATCATTGTCCTTAAAATGTATGAGGATATTAAATGATGATAATATAATATACAGTTGCCAAAAAATGAAGGGGATGTTGGATGTTAATGAACAGAACCTGTAAATTGTATGCTGCTTACTTACATTTCCAACTTTGCCAAAATTAATTCTAACATTTTGTAAGTCGAACCTGAAACATCCCTGGATGCATGGTAGTCTGCATTGCTTTTGTGCTTTCCTTCTTTCTATTAGTAATCATTCACAGTTGTAATCCATTAAAAAATACATAGGGTATGCCTTCACTTTGCTACATGGAGGCATGTATTTATGATTTAGCAATTCTAATGAGTTCACACCTCATTTGCATCTTCACTGTGCTGACAGCCCTGGATCTACAACATAAAAAGGAAAGCATGTAGCTAGAGAACCTGAAGGTGAGGAGACTTGCTTATGTGGAAAACACAGAAACGAGGCAATTACTTTGGTATATATCTGCAGAGAAGATTATTGAACTTGTGAAGTTATGCTTGCATTTTTCAGCTATATAGTGCATATATTGTAATGTCATTAAGAACAATTTGTTCCAAGAATATGTGGTAAGAGACTAAACAGAAGATAATACAAAAACTGAGGAAAATGGAAGCTTTACTATATGGATATGGATACTAAGATGCAAGCAATTAAAATCTTTTGTCCCTTTCGTCTTATACACAGGTCAGGCATATTTTTATCAACCAAAGGAGAAGCTGTGGATAGCAATTAAAAAAGAGTTGAAGGATTTTATCTGGGAAGGAAGACAGCAAGGGTCAAGTGGGATAAGCTGATTGTTCCAGTAGAACCAAGCAGTCTCAGACTACCCTATTTGAAGGGGTATTTTGGAGCAACACAGCTAAGGTTCTTTGACATAGCACAACCAGAAAACTATAATTCAAAGTTCAAAGGCATGATGATAATACAGGGGCGAAGCTCAAGAAAAAAAGGAGAGATTGGGATTTTGGATGCAGACTTAAGGAGAACAACAAAAATCATACAGAGTATTATATTCATAAAATAACAGGGAGTATTCTAACAACTAAACTGGCATGAGAATGGAGAAAATAGATTCTGCTGATAGAGATGACTGTGGTCACGGATACAGATAATTGGCAAGAGAGGGCTGACATTTATTGGAGAAAACTGGCAAAGGAACCAAGGAATTGGGAGCAAATAACTAGAAAGGGAAAGGTAATAGAATGAGAAGAGGCCAAAAATTTATTTGGACTGCAGGTCCGAGATTGCCTTCCCTATCAAGGATTGATATTGGAGTATAGGCAAAGAGAAAGAAATAGGGGTTCCTAACTGAAAGACCAGCACTGGTACAGTTTTTAATGGAATCTAGAACAGAAGCTGCCATTAAAAATGCAATCATTTGTAGGGCATATAAAATATTGCATGATAATTATTAAAAAACAATCAGAGGAGCTTAGAAAGGATTGGGAAGAGAGACTGGATAAGTAATTCACAAATAGACAATGAAAGGATATATGTATATCTCCCAAATATGCAACAAAGTCTAGAAGATTTAGGCGCTTTACCTGGAAGTGTTTAAATAGGTATCTGTATACCCCAAGTAAACTCCAAAGAATTCTTCCTGCAGTGGATAGCAAATGTTGGCGGTGTGATGGGCAAGAAAGAGCTGGCTGGAAACATACTTTTTTGGGAGTGTAATGATCTGGCCAACTTTAGGGATTCCCTGGGAACTGCTCTGTCTCAGATGCTGGGTGAGTGGATTGGATTGATTGGGGAGATGATTTTTTTGAGCTATGATACGGAATCGGAATTGCTTAGACATAGTAAAGCCTTGCTGAGTATAATTATGGTGGCTGCCAAAAAAGCAATTGCTAAAAAATGGAAATCAAAGTCTAGACTGAGTTTACTAAAGATAGAACAGATAACAGAGATAAAACAACTGGAATTGGGATCTTTAGGAAAGGGATGGAGCAACTACATAGATAAAATGGGAATTGTGGGAACAATATATGCAGAGAAGGGACAAGGTTTAAGAAGCAGGATTTGACTGAGTCATATAATGCTTAACTGTCAATGACTGGATAGATTATAAGTGATGTATAAAGTTTGCAACTACAGTTGTTTCAATGGTGTATGTGATGTATAATGTTTGCAACTAAACTGGTGCCACTGTTGTTTGTTTCTCATTTATATAAATGTAATATTACCTATGTCGTATGTGATAAGTTAATAAAGATGTTTATTAAAAAAAAGAAAACAAGAAAATCTGTTCAATATATGCATATATAAAATGCTACACTTTTATCTGTAAGCATTAGCCAGAAGTGCAATGATGGTATGGTCATGTTTTTCAGGGCATTTCACAAGTATAAATGACTGGCAATACCTTAAAATGAAATGCTTTGTGTTACACCTGTAGACATGTTTCAGGGACATTTCATTTGATAGCACTTTCAGAATTTCAATGGTAATTTGATAGCAAAATGTGTCATTTGCCTGTACTATTGGGGTGGGAGTGCAAAGCTGCATTTCTGTTATGGCACAAACAAGGCTATGTTGCTATTGTTACACTCCCTTTTGGACATCCAGTATGTTGTTCATATCTCAAATCTCTAGACTCTTTTATGTTTCTCCATTGGGTAACACTGAAATGCTACTATTTATGTTTTATCTGGGAACAGTTAGTTTGTAGCTATGTGATACTTATGTGTATTACCATTCTATTGTCTTTTAAGACACCTAGGACTATGGCACCCAGATATCTCAATCCCTGAAAGCCACCCTTCACTGACCCTGAGAATCAGATCATTGTAGAAGCTTTTAGGTGACATGGTACCTTTCTGCTTGAGAGGAGCCATGGAGTTATGTCAGGCAAAATACAAATCTGGAAGCAGATAGTTGCAGATGTCAATGCAGTAGGTGGCCACAGCAGGACATATGATCAGGTGTGCCATAGGGCCACTGATATCTCATCTGCATGGAGGTGAGCAGCTGCAGTGGCCATTGATCACATATTACTGGGGGGGAGGGCTGCTACAGAACCACCACTAACAGCTAATGAGTTTCTTTCCACTGTCAGGGAACCAGACAGCTCCTAGGAAAGTGCAGGACAGCATGTCATTGACATTGGTGCTACTTTTTCAAGGACAGCAAGTTCATAACTCTCAACTGTACAGATTATCACAGAAACTCCAGATTTTTGCCTCATGTGTTTGGTCCATTTTTTGCAAATTGTATTTTTTCCGGCAAATTAGTGGCAGATCACTAAAGACTGAAGTTAGAAAATAATGACAGATATTTGAGTTAAAGACTTCATACCCTCAGAAAATTCATGCTAATGCAAAACCTATTATTCTATTAACTTTCTAAGTTTGCAAGAGCTATATTTAAAAATTGTCCATATTTTTGAGCCTTTGTCCCACTTTTTTATGGCTTTGTCCAGATTTCTTGCTTTAAGAGGTTGAGAGGTATGGCAAGTATGTACCAGGAGAAGCTTCCAGGTAGGCTTTAGTATCTCAATTGTTAAATACTGTTGTGTAGTAAAATATTTATATCAATATGTTAGTTCTGTTTAACAAGAAATTGGTTGGGGGGATTGAACTTTACTACAGTTGACAACACATTCTGATTGATTACACATGGGGCTTAGGTTGGGCGTGTCATCCAAGTTCTTATGGGTTCATAGGTTTGTACTAGGCTAATGGCCCTGGGGACTTTACAAGCCCATAGAAGTGCCCTGGCACTGTGCCACCTGTCATTAGTTCACAGTGCCTCTATCAAGTAGAGCAACTGGAGTGATCCCCAGGATGAAATTTTTATTTTCCATTCGCTCATCAAGATTTCTCTTGAAGATGGCTAGTGAGGAGCTCTGCTTGAAATGTATGGGAAGTCTATTCCAGAGCATGGGTAGTCTCTGGGTTATGACCCTGTCCTTCCAGCATGTTCTGTTGATTGTGGTAATGAGGTTGAGGTCTCTGGAGCATGTAGTGTGGAGGGATTGGGATTTCCTGAGATGCAGCATTTCTAACAGAGCTGGGTCAGACATGGCTTTGTCAGTCAAGCAGAAATCACCTCTTAATAGACGATATGAGACAGAGAAAAGATGGAGTTTTTTTGAGTCTGTCCATGTAGGACATGTGTTTAAGGCCTAGGATCCTCTTCATGAGGTACTTTTGTGGCCTCTCCAGCTGTTGCAGATGTCTAGTGAGGTACATGCCAAATGGGGCATTATACTCTATAATTGGTCTAATGAGGGAAGAGGAAATAGAAATAATGACCTCTTTCTTCCTAGATGCAAAACCCTTGGTAATGAGATGTACCACATAGAAGGACTTTCTGACCACAGTGGCAATGTGGTGGTTGAAAAAGAGGTTGCTGTCAACCTGTGTCCACAGATCTCTTATAACACATTCAGTGTTCAGTGTGCTCCCATCAATGTGGTAATTAGTGGGAATTGATTTTTTTCAAAGGGAATGATGACACATTTTTTGGCATTAAGCTTAAGGCCATGGTTTTGACACCAGTCATTGGTCTCAGGATGTCTGCATCACTTGCGGAGTTAATAATGGCTCCAAGCTTGCAGTCATCTGTGAATTTGGTCAGCCAGAGTCCCTCTGTGTTGGCCTTGGCTTCTGAGAAGTAGATGCCAAACAGGAGAGGACCCAGGACCGATCCCTGTGGAACTGCACTCATAACTGGTCATCAGTCTGACTTGGAGTCCACTACTTTAACACTGTGTGTTCTATCTGTGAGCCAATTTGCAACCCACCTAACGATATAGGGGTTGATGCCTAGTTTGGTGAGTTTATCAATAATTCCTGAGTGAAGAATGGTATCAAAGGCCTTGACCAGATCGAGGTAGGCTGTATGAACTGCCTTACCTTCATCCACCGCTCTGGTGACTGACTCAAAATAGTCAAGCAGGATGAGCAGGCATGATCTACCTTTTGCAAAACCAAATTGCCTGGGATCGAGAGTTTGGAGATTCCCTATATCCTTGTTAATTAGGTCCATGATGATGTGCTCCATAGCCTTACATATCAGACTCATCAGGCTAATGGGGCGATAATTTCCAGGGTCTGTAGTCGCTCCTCCTTTATGGAGAGGGATAGACTTTAGCAGTGCGCCTTTTGGTAGGGGCAAACTCTGAGATGAGGCTGTGAGTGAACAGAGCACACAGATGTGGTGCCAGTTCACTTTGTAATTCATGTAGAACAGAGCCAGGGATATTGTTGGGTCCCATGGAAGCTGTATTCTTGGCCTTACACAATGCAGCTTTAACCTGTGTTGCTGTAATGCAGGGTGCCTGTCATTGTTCCGGTATTGCGTTTGGTCCTTTGGGGAGGGGGGGGTAAAGTTGGCACTGAATCTGTCAGCCAGTATGATGGCAATATCTGTTGACTCACTATAGGAGGTACCATTGTGCAGTAACTCAGAGCAAATCTGGGTATTGCCATGGAGATTCCTGATATAACTAAAGAAGGTATTGTGGTTGTTTTTAGTGTCTGCTGCAATTCTGCCTTCATAGCTGGCTTTGGAGGTTTTGATGAGGGATCTCAACTTTTTGTTGAAGCTAGTAAGTTCATTTTTCCAGTCTTGGGACTTCATGTTTTTCTGCAACAGTTTCTTCCTCTTGTTGTAGAGTTTATTAATGGCAGGGGACCACCAGACTGGCTTCCATTTTTTTGGAGGAGAGCATCTTGGTTCTGTTGGGTATGGCTAGTTCCATGCATTTATGTACGTATTCATACAGTGCATTGGTGTATGATTCAGTAACCATGCATCTATTTTACATTGGCATGGGTGCCGTGAAGTTAGCCACCTCTGTTTATAGGTGTCCAAAGTCAACTTTGAAGAAGTTCTTCATGGTGGATACCTTTGCAGGGCTTGTGGTTGAGATGTGGATTTCCATGATGATAAGTTTGTGGTCGCATCTATCCAGGCAGGAATTGACTATTGCTATAGAGCAATGGTTGCCCATGTTAGTAATAACCAGTTCAAGGATGTTGCTTCCTCTAGTGAGGGTAAGAATGAGCTGGTCTAGGGCATTGGAACTGATGAATTCCAGGAAGCGTTGGGCCAGTGCATTGGTGCTTGAGTAGTTTTCCCAGTTGATGGAGGGGTAGTTGATGTCTCCTAGTATAAGAGTGTTGGGTTGGACCTTGATAGATTCCAGGGTGCTGTGGAATGTGGAGTGAGAGTCTAGGGACATGGTTGGGGACCTATAGCAGGCTATGACCTGGATCTCAGTCTTACCCGATGTTAGTTGTACCTGACGTATCTCAGCTGCATTATGCTGGATTACTAGTCTGAAGGTGTGCCTATCCTTTATGAATATGAAGACACCACCACCTTTGGAGCTTCAGTCCAGGTTTCGGGGCCAAAAGGTGTGGAATGAGTTATAGCCTGGTAGTGCAGGGGTGCTTTCTGCTGCTTTAAACCAGGTCTTTGTTTCAGCACAAATGTCGATGTTCTCCATTTTGAGGACTGCTTTGGGCGAGTGCATCTTGAGATTTAGACTTCTAGCATTGAGCAGCATGACTCTCAGACTACATTTATTTGTAGCTGTTACAGTACTAATTTGGTCTTTGGAACACCACCTAAAAAAAGCACTATAAGGGTGGCAAGACCCTTAGCCAGTACCCGGAAATCCAGGGGTGACATATGCAGGCCATCTCTGGCAAAGCATCGAGGTCTGTCAATCATGTCATCCCAAGCAGACAGATACTGGATTCCCTTAGAGTGACACAGAAACTTAGCCAATTGTTGAAGTCAATCATTTTTTGTTTGTGTTGCGGTATCATTCTGGGTGATGGTAGGATACTGCTCAGGGCTAGTGTTATATCTGCCTGGGCCACATAATCCAAGAGCTCCACCATGTCTATTTTCATGTAGTCCAGGGAGGTGCATCTCAGGTCATTCACACCCATGTGAATAATGACAGAGTCATACTTGTACTTGTTACAGAGTGACCTGAGTGCATGTTTTATGTGTCGGATTCTGGCACCTGATAGACATCTGACTGTTACCTTCTCCTTATTCAGCCTAGTGAGTGGGAGATCCGTGGGCCTCACTATTGAGTCACCTGTGATTAGTGTACTGGGCAAGGTGTTTAGCCTTAGGGGCTTAGGTTGAGGGGCACACTGTGTAGGTGAGCTATGTGTCCTGTGTTTTGTGCTGTGTTATGGTGGTCGAATGTGTTTCTGTCTTGGAAGTCTCTGCTGTTTGCGTAAATTTCTTTTGAGTGCCTCTAGTAAGGTGGGTGTGTGGTTTGTGTTTTTATATGAGAGCTGTGATGGTGGGTGTTCTGGAGAACTATGTGTTCCATGTGGTGTTGTGCAGGTATTGACCTTCTCCTCTTGACCAGCTAGATCAGTCTTGGGTGGAGAGTGCATTCCAGTTTGGTGATATAAGTGCATCTCTCACAAGTCTGAGTGCTGGAAGGTAAGAAGAGAGGTTTGTCTGTGTACATGAGGCAGTTGCTACACTGCCTCAGAATGCCCAAGTGCATCAGGTTAATAGGAGAAATCACAGGGAACTGCCCTTTAATCATGCCAGGAGGGGTGGTCATAACTACTAAGTAATGGAGCTTTTTCTGTGAATAAAAATTGCTACAAAAACCTGTTGAAGTGCAAAGTGATTAGGCTATTTGACATGCAAGGGAAAAAGAACTAGCAAGATATAAAGGAAAACTGAAGAGCAGACTTTCTGTCACCAGTAATAGTTTATCTCAGCTCGGCGCCACTGAGGGGATGTTAAACAAGCGCAAACCCATGCAAATGTGGACTTTTAAACCAGAAAGTTGAAAGGGATGGAAAAACTGCCCAAACATTCAATAAACTACAATTTCTGGGCTAGAACCCACTCCTCTTGTGGTAGATAGGCTACCTAGTGCTTACCACTCCCACTGATAAGCTAGAAGGCTTCGCAACAACACAAAAAGGCTTGGGGGGCTCAGAAGCTTACAAACAGTCCTGGAGACAACAAATCTGTATCAGGACTAGACTAGTTACAGGAAAGGTGGGAAACAAGTGCAAATGGGCTTTTAAACCAGAAAGTTGAAGTGGATGGAAAAACTGCTAAAACCGCTACTAAACTACACTTTCTGGACTAGAAACCACTCCTCTTGTGGTAGATAGGCTATCTAGTGCTTACCACTACCACTGATAAGCTAGAAGGCTTCCGTCCAACACAGAAAGGCTTGGGGGGGGTGCTAAGAAGCTTACAGATAGCCCTGGATACAGCAAATCTGTATCTGGACTAGACTAGTTACAGAAAAGTTGGGAAGCAAGCTTAAAACTTTTTTTTTTTGTACAGAAAAGCAGCTAAAACAGCAGTAAAACAATTCAAATGCAGTGCAAGTTAGCACACTTGAGTGTGTAGCAATATTAAAGCAAATACAGTTTAAATAAATACAAGTAAATTAAAAAAAATGACTAAAAACGTGAAGAAAGCAGTAAATTAGGAAAAATCAAATTGGAGGCACTTAGAGTATCAGAAAACAATGCCAGAAAATATATAAATAATTCCGTCAAGCAAAAAGTAAGGCAGTGCAGAACTCAGAACAGTTAAAAAGTGCAAACAAATATACTTATCAGCTCTATATTTCCAGATTGTTTGAGAAGCACACTCAGTCAGAGCACAAGGAGATTCTAGCAATGGTAGATTCTAGCAGTGTTTTTTTTATATAAAATGAAAGGGAGAAAGGAGGAACAGAATATAATTCAAGGTTAAGAAACTAAGCGGGCTGGCCTTCTCAAATGTTCTCTCTGTATTAGGTAGGATGAGCTAATGACACTAGACTGGGAGGAGTGTCCCAGATCAAATTTACAGGGGCGGGGAACTGCAAAGCCACCAAGTATAACAACAAGACTTCAACAGGGAGGGAGGGTGGACAACTTTACTACAGCTACTAGCTACTCACAAACCGGAAATACAACTAACTCTCAATATGAAAAAGCAGTTTACAGTTAATTAATTCAGTGAAAATGGAATTACAGTAATGAAACACTATCTAGCAATAAAAAATACAGTTAAAACAGTATAAAACAGTACACAAATGCAATGAAACAGTAAAAAAAAGCTTTATAAGTGCAAAATGTAGTAGATTAGCTGTATAGCACAATTATAAGTGTTAACAAGTCCAATTCTTTGAAATAAGTGTAAGAAATAACTTACTGCAAGTATAGTTAATGGACATACTGCAAGTATAGTTAATGGACATATAAATAGCAAAATGTTTTACCCTCCTGTGTTACTGTTAATTGTGATGATGTTGTCTTTAACTTTTGTTAACTTCTTCGAGGACCATCTGGCATAGAGATCATACCATCATCTGCACATGGTAAGCCAAACATTTTTTATGTGAGTACTGATGAGCAGTTTAAAGAAATATTTTAATGTGTGATGTTGATGTGAAGACTGTTGTGTGCATTGCTGTGCTGTCTGTAATAGTGGCACCACTGTTATTAGTTTGTTAGCATATATTGGACTAAAGTAGTTTAGGTATTAATTGTTTCCTGTGTTTGTTGCTTATTATCACATGTGCTCCTGACAGTGGAAGTTTGGGACATATATGACCTGATGTTAGAGTATCAGCAGACTGTGATGATGATGGTGGCCAAACAGAGGCACAGTCAGAGGGTGCAGAGGTTGAATCTGATACTGAGGTTGACTTACAAGCATCCCCTGAAATTCCATCAGGCACATATAGAAGGCCTATGCCTACCCATTCCAGTGAGCCTTCAGATATTGGGCAGGTGAAGGGAAAGAGAATCAATCAGAGAAGTGTGGTTACTGTGGCTTCAGTGCCTGTTGACGCTGATTGTAGCCAAAGTGTAGGCCAGATGCCACCCAGAATGGTTGTTTGGGGTGCATGGATGAGGCCTGCTGTCCATCATTCACCTGATCCAGGAACCTCTTCCTGTGCCACATAACATATATTTAGGGCTGTCATGGAGGCACAGGCACACTCCCATAGGTCCTTAAGAGAGATGCATAGGGTTGTAGATGTGGCACAGGCTGACATGAGTGATTGCCTACACTTTGTTGCTGATTCATTGGATTGGATGAATGACACTTTGGAATGGGCAGTATCTGTGATGAAAAATCTGCTGGGAGGGGGACAGCATCCTCATTGGCATAGTTCAGCCACATTGTCTGATATTAGCCAATGTGGCCATGACCAATCATGTTCCTACAGTGGCAATACTGCCACTGCTCTGTCAGTTGTTGAGCTGTCAACACCCTGACATGGAGTGCAATGAGGTCATGGCTCTGGAGCACCTCAAGAGAGGAGTTCTTCCAGTCAACATCAGTCACATTCAGATAGCAGCAGTGCATCTGACCATGGGAATGCACTTACCAGTGCAACTCCTGGCAGAGCAAGTTCTCATGGTCAGGAATGACAGCAATGAACTGCCACCTCTACCATGCATGGCTCACTCCTGTCTGACAAACCAAGACATAGAGCTAGCACAGAGCTTGGCTGTGTTCATGCAGACACTCACACACAAATTTCACCTGGATGACTCATACAGACATACACACAACAATTACATAGTTCAGCCATGAAGCTCAAAACTCATTTTGTCTCATTAGCCATTGGTTACTTTATCCAAATGCCTAACTGCTTCTCTTTATTACTCACACACACTCACCAACCTTTGGTGTCAGCCTAGGTTTCCTGCCCCCCTTCCCCCACAACACCCTATGCAAGTAATGATAACTGTGCCATATACCTGTTTTCTATCTTTTGGCTTTAAGGATACATAAACTTTGTGTCTGATGCTCAGGGTGCATAGCTGGCTTAGAGTGGAAGAAGATGCACACAGGGAGATTATATCTTATGTAGAAGGGCCAGTCTGAAGGAGATTGGAGACTGCAAAGTGGTGGCATGGGAACGTGTAGTTAGGCAGCATAGGATGGTGGTTTGTAGGATGACACTGGTGATCAAGAAGAGGAGGATGAGTGTGAGGGCAGCACCAAGGATCAAATGGTGGAAATTGAAAATGGGTAATTGTGAGGTGATGTTCAGGGAAGAGTTAAGACAGGCACTGGGTGGCAGTGAAGAGTTACCAAATAGCTGGGTAACTACAGCAGAGCTAGTAAGAGAGATGGCTAGAAAGGTGCTCGGTGTGACATCTTGAAAGAGGCAGGAGGAGAAGGAGACTTATGGTGGAATGAAGAAGTACAGGAGAGTATACAGAGAAAGAGGTTGGCAAAGAAGAAGTAGGAATGTCAAAGAGATGAAGAAAGTAGACAAGAGTATAAGGAGATGAGGTGCATGGCAAAGAGAGAGGTGGCAAAGGCTAGGGATAAGGCGTATGAAGAGTTGTATAAAAGGTTGGTAACTAAGGAGGGAGAAAATAACCTGTACCGATTGGCTAGATGGAGGGACTGAGCTAGTAAAGATGTGCAGCAGGTAAGGGTGATAAAGGATAATGAGGGAAACGTACTCACAAGCGAAGAGAGTGTGTTGAGCAGATGGAAAGAGTACTTTGAGGGGTTGATGAATGAAGACAATGAGAGGGAGAGAAGGTTAGATGATGTGCGGATAGTGAATCCTGATGTGCAGTGGATTAGCAAGGAAGAAGTAAGGATAGCTCTGAAGAGGATGAAGAATGGAAAAGCTGTTGGTCCAGATGACATACCTGTGGAAGCATGGAGGTGTCTAGGTGAAATGGCAGTGGAGTTTTTAACTAGATTGTTTAAGGAAATCTTGGAAAGTGAGAGGATGCCTGAGGAATGGAGAAAAATGATTTTGGTACAGATTTTTAAGAATAAGGGTGATGTGCAGAGCTGTAGTAACTATAGAGGGATTAAACTGATCAGTCACAGCATGAAGTTATGGGAATGAGTAGTGGAAGCTAGGTTAAGAAGGGAGGTGATGATTAGTGATCAGCAGTATGGCTTCATGCCAGGAAAAAGCACTACAGATGCAACGTTTGCTCTGAGAGTGTTGATGGAGAAGTACAAAGAAGGTCAGAAGGAGTTGCATTGTGTCTCTGGATTTAGCGAAAGCATATGACAGGGTGTCTAGAGAGGAGTTGTGGTATTGTGTGAGGAAGTCGGGAGTGTCAGAGAAGTATGTAAGAGTGGTACAGGATATGTACGAGGGTAGTGTGACAGCGGTGAAGTCTGCGGTAGGAGTGGCAGATGCATTTAAGGTGGAGGTGGGATTACATCAAGGATCAGCTCTGAGCCCTTTCTTATTTGCAATGGTGATGGACAAGTTGACAGACGAGATCAGACAGGAGTCCCCGTGGACTATGATGTTTGCAGATGACATTGTGATCTGTAGTGAGAGTAAGGAGCAGATGGAGGAGACCTTGGAGAGGTGGAGATATGCTCTAGAGAGAAGAGGAATGAAGGTCAGCAGGGCTAAGGTAGAATATACGTGTGTGAATGAGAGGGAGGATAGAGGAATGGTGAGGATGCAGGGAGTAGAGGTGAGGAAGGTGGATGAGTTTAAGTACTTGGGATCAACAGTTCAGAGTAATGGTGAGTGTGGGTGAGAGGTGAAGAAGAGAGTACAGGCAGGATGGAGTGGGTGGAGAAGAGTGTCAAGAGTGATTTGTGACAGACGAGTACCAGTAAGAGTGAAAGGGAAGGTCTACAAGAGGGTAGTGAGACCAGCTATGTTATATGGGTTGGAGACAGTGGCAATGACAAAATGGCAGGAGTCAGAGCTTGACGTGGCAGAGTTGAAGATGTTAAGATTTGCACTGGGTGTGACGAGGATGGACAGGATTAGGAATAAGTATATTAGAGGGTCAGCCCAGGTTGGAAGGTTTGGAGACAAAGCCAGAGAGGCAAGATTACATTGGTTTGGACATGTGCTGAGGAGGGATGCAGAGTATATTGGGAAAAGATGCTAAGGATGAAGCTACCAGGTAACAGGAAAAGTGGAAGGCCTAAGATAAGGTTTATGGATGTGGTGAGAGAGGACATGCAGGTGGTTGGTGTGACAGAGAAAAATGCAGAGGACAGGAAGAAATGGAAACAGTTGGTCTGCTGTGGAGACCCCTAATGGGAGCAGCTGAAATAAGAAGAAGAAGATATCTGCATTTGTGATGTTGAATTAGTAATTCTATCTTTGACTTATATTGGTCTTAGAAAGTTAGACTGTTGATAGCATCATTTTTTTTCCATCAGTATTGTTAATGATCCTGTGAGGGCTGTGAAGTCTGAAACTGAAATGTGTATAATTACTTTCTAACTGCTCTCTTTAATGATTTTCCACTACAAACATATGTCGCTAAACTGAGGGCATCCAGTGACCATCATTACTTTTGAGAGGTATGGCTGTGTGAATCTTTGATGTCCGAGGCCTACTATTTAATAATGGACACATATAAATCAAATAAGTCTCTGCTGTCACATGTTAAGTTAATTTCTCTACAAATCAACCACCTTTTACTTGCTTACACTACCAAGTAACAACATGGCAGTCATTCATATTATTAAACAATACACTCCAGGCTCAACCCTTACCTTGGAAATCCAGCAGTTGCAACAGTTTTGGTTCAGGGCTGACTCTGTCTGATGCAAGCAGTACACAGCCATTACTTGGGTAGGTAAAGGTTGTGACAGTTGCTTGGCATCAATGTTACTATATGTATGTGCATAGGACAAAGGTTTTAGGCCCTTAAGTGTTGAGAGAATGGATTATGCATTGTCCTTTAGCTAATGTGTTGGCATATTGAGCATGTCTATGTCTGCCTATATCCACAGCAGCTGCTGCTTCCCCCTCTGACTCCTCATGTGTGTGTGGCTGTGGTGACCTTGCCATTAGTGCTGGGATGCTTGACCCCTCCCCTTGTTGATCCTGCTGACTCGGTATTCTCAGGATGATGTTGTGTATCATGGCACATATTGTAAATATTTCAGTACATTTACATGAATTGTACTGCAGGGCTCCACCAGATGTGTCTAGGTACCGGAACCGTGACTTCAGCAGCCCAAAAACATGCTCTATGATATTTCTGGTTTGAGCATGTGCCTCATTATAGCATTCTTCAGCAGGAGTGTGAATTTATGATGGCTGTCATCAGCCACAGTTCATAACTTGCATCCCCCAGTGAATGACCCTGTGGGATACCCCCCGCATGTAAACGTCTGATACATTTGGGATGTGTACCAGATATGTGAGCTGTAGTAACTGCCTGGGTTGCCAGCACACACATTCAAGATGATTCATTTGGCATTACACATGACTTGGCATTTAATAGAGTGGAACTCCTTTCTATTTATGTAGAGCCTTCCCTGTTCCCCAGGTGGTGCCTTAATTTCTACGTGTGTGCAATCTATGGCATCCAGTACTTAAGAGTACTGTGCAACAGGGTAGAACTCCTGTATATTCTGATCTTATTCTCAGGAGTGCAGCAAAAATATATGTGGTCACTAGCATGTTGGAGCATAGCATTCAGGAACTGATGGAGGATCCTAGATGCGGATGCCTGTGACACCCACAGCATGTCTCCTGCTGGTCTCTGAAAGGCACCTGTAGCTAAAATTCTAAGTGCTACACATACCTTTGTCTCCACTGTGATTGGTTCCTCTCACTTTGCCCTAGCTCTGAGTTAAGGATGACAGGCATTGCAGAGTTCCTGTATTGTGTCTCCATCCACCCTGTAATGCTGTACAATTTCCATGTCATGTAGATTATGATAAATAAATCAGGGTCTGAAAACTCTTCTCCTACTTGGCCTTGGTCTATTAGCAGCAGCAGCAGCAGCATAGACTTCAGCCTGTTGCCCATACACATAAATTAAAGCAACAGCAGCCCCTAATATTGTTTCTGTGTTCCAACAGGTTTTAGAATTCTCAGGGAAAACCAGCACTTAGGCGACATGATTACTTTATAGTTGTTGAATAGCCCCTCCATCTTGGATTGGTTGATTAGCATACAATTCAGCTGCTTATGCTGTAATTTGCATGCCACAGTGTTTACCTTGTTTGTGTAGCTCTATGTGGCTCTACACACCATGTAGGGCTGTTCATGGAATCCAAAACAGTGCACTGCCATGTATTGCAATGTGCACACACTGTAAACAGACCATGTATGCTCTATTGAATCTAACTGCAAACCTTTTGTTCTAGTAACTTTCTAAGTTTATAAGAGCAATATTCAGAATATATCCTTATTTTTGGAGCTTTGTCACCACATTAGTTTTGCCTTTGTCCAGCTCTTTGTGCTAAGAGGTTGGGAGCTATGCAAACTAGTTGATCCTTGAGTAGTGTGGGTCTGTGGAAAAAAATATAAAAAAGAGGTAGTTTTAACAGGGAAAGTGCAACTTCTAATGACTGCATATATACAGGACACGACTAAGCACTGATGTGTGAAGCAAATGAAAGCCTTATATAAAAGCAGAAAAAAACAAGTTTTAATCTAGGCACGCCCACAGGCCAGTGAGGTAAGCACACAATAAGCTTTCCATCATAAGCAATCCATATCTCACATAAGTGAAATCAGCCATCTCCAGCCACAAGACTGCATACTTTGAACCTCTTAATGTAAAATTTGTTTAGAGCCCAAGTGTAAAGGAACCACAAAAATATAACCCTAAATCTTGAAAAAGAGTAGATGCAGTATATTTAGAGTACTACAAATGAAGAACGGCAGCCTTTACAGCAGTGGAAAAAATGTGACTTAAGACTCTAAGCAAGTGCAGGAAAAACATTAAATAGCACAGACATCTTTGAGAATGTGATAAAAACAAGCAATACAAATGCAAAATAATAATTTTATTTTTCTTGACAAGGACAACTTCAGATGCAAACAAAATCTCTCAAACTCTCTTGCAACATCGCCAAATGATGAGCAGCTCTGGATAACTGAACCAAAACTCTCAAAAAAATAAGGCTTATATACAAGCAGAAAAAAAAAACAAGTTTTAAACTAGGTATGCCCACAGGCCAAACACATAAACATACAGTAATAAAGGCAACATTTTCAGAAACATTAGCTTAATGTGTTAGTGAGGAATGAGTAGAAACAGAGTGCAACTTTAAGAAGTTACAAGATAAGCAGAATTTAAAAGCATTGGAGCACAAAGTGGAGCAGACACAATTCTCTCTCTATTGACCTTTTACTACAGATTAAGGCACCAGACTATGCAGAAATTTACAAGTAACATTCTTTTTGGGAAAAAAATACAATAATAAATAATGAAGGCTCAACATCTCACAAGGGTACACAGTTCTGTCACAACTGTAAATTAAACTGCAAGACTATGGGCCTTCAAGGTTTAAAATATAAACAGATAGCATTTACAAGTAATCCTGCTTGTAGAAATAGAAGTGCATTTTAATGCAGAAACACAGTCTTCTCACAACTGCTAATAAAAATACAAGACTAAGTGCCCAGGATAAACTTAAAAATGCAAACAGCTGGAACAGAGCAGAAAAGTATTAGTGTCTGCTGGTTTGTAGCCACAAAGTAAATCATGATATTTTAATACATCTCTGTCGCTGTCATTTGTAAAGTTATTAAGTTGCTTAGGAATTCAATACAATATCTTCTCATAGAAAATCGACAATTATTACCATCCTTCTTTATATCATACAATAAAGGCTTATTACTATTCCAAAATTCACATACTAACAAACCAATTCAAGAACAAACTGGAAACTGTTTAAAACAGAGAAAGAACCACACTGAGTCCAAAAATTAGAGTAAGCGCTTTCGTTTACTAAAATTAGCAAACTTCATCAGACAAATCAAGAACATACAACAAACCTTAAATAAACTTTCAAATCATGACATCACTTCTTAATTAAATAAAACAAGCCTCCATTTAAAGTGCTAAAGACCCTACTTAGTGCAGTAAAACTATATACACTCTAATTTAAAAATGTTGTTATGAGAAACAAAAATTTAAACAATAAACACTAAAAACATCAATATTAAATATATTATACCAATATATAAACATATAAAAATATAAGAATATAAATATAAATACATTTTTCATCTGGTTAAAGCCCTCAATTTAAGAATGCTTCTGATGGAAACAGAATCATTCAACCCCGGGGAGGCCAGAACATTCAGTTTCAATTGCCAAATCAGTTCCTTTTCATCTAACTTCAAATCCATTGGTCCACCCCTAATGTTGTCAACAGTTTTTTCAATAACAAGAAACCTAAACTCATGTGTAGGACAAGAATTAATATGTCTGGCCAAAGCATTATTCAAGCTCATTTTCTCAATTGCATACATATGTTCATAAATTCTATTTTTGAGGGGTCTTTCTGTTCTGCCCACATAAAAAGCAGGGCAATTCATACAAGAACTCAAATAAACAACACCTCTTGTATTACAATTGAATTTGCCTTTGATATAATATTTTTTGCCATTGATAACAAAAACGTTAACAACTTTGATGTATTTCCACCAATGACAAGCCTCACATTTAAACATGCCACAATGTGGTAAATGGTATTTTAAGGTTCCATTTTCAAGGAAGGCTTTTAAATTCCTACCTCTCCTAAATACCTTCTACTATTAGAATTACAAGTTCTAATAGTATAGGACCTGAATCTAACCAATATTATGCTTCTTCTGATGTTGATAGAGCTAAATTGAGTTTTATTACAACTTTTTCTGTTGATGCCCCTTTACTTAGATCAATCATTTCTAAGAATTGTGTTAACTTTTGGATGACAATTCAATCAGAAATAGTGTGGGTTATTTTCCCTTTGTGGTATTTAGGAGAGGTAGGAATTTGAAAGCCTTCCTTGAAAATGGAACCTTAAAATACCATTTACCACATTGTGGCATGTTTAAATGTGAGGCTTGTCGTTGGTGCAAATACATCAAAGTTGTTAACGTTTTTGTTATCAATAGCAAAAAATATTATATCAAAGGCAAATTCAATTGTAATACAAGAGGGCTTGTTTATTTGAGTTATTGTATGAATTGCCCTATTTTTTATGTGGGCAGAACAGAAAGACCCCTCAAAAATAGAATTTATGAACATATGTATGCAATTGAGAAAATGAACTTGAATAATGCTTTGGCCAGACATATTAATTCTTGTCCTACACATGAGTTTAGGTTTCTTGTTATTGAAAAAACTGTTGACAACATTAGGGGTGGACCAACGGATTTGAAGTTAGATGAAAAGGAACTGATTTGGCAATTGAAACCGAATTTTCTTGCCCCCGCCCGGGGTTGAATGATTCTGTTTCCATCAGAAGCATTCTTAAATTGAGGGCTTTAACCAGATGAAAAATGTATTTATATGTATATGCTTATATTTTTATATGTTTATATATTAGTATAATATATTTAATATTGATGTTTTTAGTGTTTATTGTTTAAATTTTTGTTTCTCATAACAACATTTTTAAATTAGAGTGTATATAGTTTTACTGCACTAAGTAGGGTCTTTAGCACTTTAAATAGAGGGTTGTTTTATTTAATTAAGAAGTGATGTCATGATTTGAAAGCTTAGTTAAGGTTTATTGTATGTTCTTGATTTATCTGATGAAGTTTGCTAATTTCAGTAAATGAAAGCGCTTACTCTAATTTCTGGACTCAGTGTGGTTCTTTCTCTGTTTTAAACAGTTTCCAAAATTCACATACTGATTGGACAGCTTAATCAGTATGCCCATTGTAAATCAAGCATATACCAATAAAAAGAAGTCTAGCCACTGAAGCATTGCTGAGCAGCCAGACTTCCCATTCACATATACCCATTGCCATTCTTAAATCTATTTTATGAGGGATAGGGTAAAATATAAGAAAAATCAAGGATATTCTACAACATTCTGGACAGTTCAGGCTATGGTTACTGGCAGTATGAACGGTCATACTACCTATAATAATTTCTCTCAACAGTCCATACATTTGCAGAACATTCCTAATTATCCTCATGTTTTTGCCCCATCCTTCATAACATTTTTGTTGTTCTGGTAAATTGTATGCAAATTATATATCTGTATGTCCAAATAAAATGGAAAAAATAAATAAATAAGAAATACACAGACCACTGTGGAAGACCACTCATGTATTGCATTATACCACACTGATGTACTGTGCAAGTGTAGTGATGTGCAGTACATTAGTAAAGATGAAAGAATGCAGAAAAACACTAAAGCACCATCATACGAAGACATTATTTAAGAAAGTTAAGCAATTTTTTTCTTAAATAATGTCATTGTATAATAGCAATAACCCTTGACTATGTGTAAGTATCACAGGATTAAACTATGGCTGTCTTTGATCATTCGGCCTTCACCCTCTTGATCAAACCATACCATCTGTGGGTTAATCCTATGATACTCACACCCACATGTGGGTTATTGTTATATTATATTATATTATATTATATTATATTATATTATATTATATTATATTATATTATTTATTCTTTGTAAAACGTGTCTTAAAAACATTCTACCTGTCAATATTCATACTAAACCACTGTGGAGTACAGAAGTCTGTTAGTCATCCCAGTGACCGATTTTCTCCAAATATAAACTGTCAATGAATGTTAGAAAAGCAGCACATGTTTAACTATTAAGTGTGTAATCCAGGAATTTACATAGCTGCTCAGATGCTGCATAAATTCACCTATAGCGGAATATAATCAAGCTTGTCACTACTCCGTTTTTTGTAACAGCTAGAAAACCCTACAGGACATCTAGAAGTCCATACAGGACAATAAAAAGAACAAAATATAGATATTTTTGAAAGGTATGAAAAAATAAAACATGGACATGGGAAAGAGAGAGTGATTTCTGATACGGTGCAATATTAACACAAAGGAGAAAACCAAACTAATCAGTACAAAAAACAGCTCCAAAGATATTTGAAGATAAATTTAGACAGAGGCACCTAGATATGGGAACTTTCACAATACAAAAAAAAAGATCAGAAAGGGGGCACATAGAACAGAAGATTAATAAAGTAGAAGTAAATTACATAGAAGTTGAAGTTATAGAATATCTGCAAAACACTGAGTCCCCAAAGTTAGGAGAAACAGGAGGAGCGGGAGACCTCTGAAGAAGAAATATGCACATGGGAAAGAAAAAGAGATTTAATATGGTGCAATATTTATGTAAACAAGAAAGTAAAACTAATCAATGCAAAAAAGCAACACCAGAGATATTTTAAATGAAATACAGGCAAAAGCATCTGGATATGGAAAATTTTACAATACAAAAAATAAGAAAACACAGGGGAAAGTAATAGAGGATTAGCAATGGCGAAGTTAAGAAATAGAAATTGAAGTTATGGACTACCTGTGAAATGAAAGATTTAGTGTAGAAAATTAAACTCTGGTAACATCACAGCATAATAGAAATAGAACAATGAGTCCCCAAATTAAAGAGAAACCAGTGGATCACTTGCCATATGAGGATAATCTGGAGCCTTCAGTAGGAAACCAATACAAAAGTTCAGTTAGAGTTTCACATCAAAAGAAAGAGCAGGCCAGTGAGGCCCGATATGAAAGAACAATTGATGATACAGGATAAAGCAGAAGAGAATTTGTCACAGGAAGATGTTGTTGAACTTTCTACAGAATGACAACAGGAAACAGAGAATAAAGACTGTGCCCTTAGTTTAGAAGAAAAAGATCCAAGGAAAGAGTTGCTTGATTGAATAGAGATGGAGAGACATATTAAGAGCGATGAAAGAAATAGATTACAAAAAGTCAATAAGAACCAAAATGTTAGAATCCTGATAAAACAGATGAACACAGTAATCAAGATTACAAAATACAGGGCAATAAGGAAAAGGAAGTGAAGAAACCAAATGGCATCATGGCAGTATCAATCAGAGAAAACGATAAAGCAATTAAGACAATAAATGTCACTGTTAGAAGAGTAGAGAAGAGGGAACAGATCAACAAAAATACCTAGATAAATGTAATAAAATCAATGCAGAGTATTAGAACAGACCAGGCTCTATTGTGTACACTACTGCAAATAATAAATCAAAGATATAAGCATGGGCAGAAAAACTTTGAAGATATGCAAATCACTCTAAATGAAAAGTACAGAATAGTAGGACTGCATACATATCTGCTGCCTTCACCGGATCCAGATGTAGTGAATGTTTTGAAACATGATGAGAATAAGTATAAGGTGACTTCCCGTCTTAGTATAACAGACACATATTAGTGTCCATAAAATTCAGTGATGACCTAAAAAAAGTTTTATAGAGAATTGGAAAACAAAGCAAAAGGAAAAGAAACATCATCAAAAAAGAAGAAATAGGCACATTTTGGAGAAATATTTATGAAGACCCTGTGGAACATAACAAAGATACTGAATGGATAGAAGTAAAAGAAACAGTAAAAAGTTCAACTGTACAGGATATGAAATAGGATGAAGTGACGGCCAGATAAACTGAAATAAAATTAAGAAAAGCTCATAAATGGAAAACCCCAGGCCCATATGCAGTACTAACTTCTGGCTAAAAGTATTAACATTTTTACACAAATATTTATTTATTTATTTTATTTATTTCACATTTGTTAACCTGGTTAGTCCAACTGAGTTTGCAAACAAACCCATTTTCAGTGGAGACCCGAGGGGAAAAGCCCCAGCATACATAAGCAAAGATGAACATGCAGGACAAAAACTATTAAAAATTGCATTGCAAATATGAAATTAATTATAAAGAGGAAAAACAAAAGAAAACATTAAGAACATTAAGGGTTGCACTGATAGCAGTGGTCTAAATTTACTACATATAAGAGTAAAAATAAAAAAGATAATCTTTGTTCAAAAGAAAGAAAATATACAGACATTGATAGGAAGTGGGGGGAAAAAAGATAAATAGTGTAGAGAATGGGAGGGGGGAGAGAAAGGAGGGGGCTAATAGTAGAGCTGAGGGTTTAGGAGGTTAGTTTATCCCTGAGTAAGAAGTATTTAGCTGCATATCCCAAACAGACACCAACCTGGTTAACAACAGGAAAAATGATACACCTTCTTAACAGAAAACTTGCAAGCTATTCTAAAAACTATAGACCAACAACTTGCCTTCTGGCGATGTATAAACTATATACTGGAACTGATGCCAAAAGAGTTTATAGTCATTTTAGAAGAAAACTCAGTCATAACAATAGAGCAAAAGGGTAACAAAAGAAGTCATAATGAACAAAGGATAATTTATTGTTAAATAAAGTCATAATAGAGAATTGTAAAAAGGGAAGACTCTAAGTATGGCATGGATAGATAACAAAAAAGCATTTAAGAGCAGCCCACATTCATGGATAAAGAAGTGCTTACAGTTGCAGAAGATATACCCTGCATTAATCAATTACATTACAGTGTTCATGAAGCAGTGGCAAACCATTTTGCAGCTAAGCCATGATAAAGGACAAATTATTTTCCCAGGGATAAAAATTCAAATGGGGCATATTCCAGGGTGACTCTTTGTCACCTCTTCTCTTCTTTTGTCTTGCTATTACTTGATTGAGCTGTCTACTTAGGGGATTAGGACATGGTTACAATTTGGCTCCCACAAAACAGCAAAGTGTGAAGACATTTCATCTTCTCTTTGTGGATGATTTAAAACTGTATAGTTCATCAGATGAGGAGCTGAAAGCACAACTGCAAGTGGTTAAAACCTTTTCAGATGAAATAAAAATGTCATTTGGTCTTGATAAATGTTCAAATCAACATTTAAAGCAGGAAAGTTGCAGCACCAACACAATATCAGTCTGGGACAGGAATGTCATATAAAGGAACCTGAGTAGAAGAGAGTATATAGTTATCTGGGAGTTAATGAAGGATCAACAGTAAAACATATACAAATGCGGACAAAGCTTAGTAAATAATATTTACAAGACTAAAATTAATACTGAAAGCAGCCCTGAAATCTAAGAACAAAGACCAAGCTATAAACCAATTTGCTCGTTCTGTACTAACTTACAGTTTTGGGCTGATTGACTTGCCTGAAATGGTATTGGATCAGGTGGACAGAAAAATAAGAACACTGCTTCCCACTTACCAAATGATATATAAAAATCATTGTATACCAAGATGATATATTTCTTGTTCTGAAAGAGGTATGAGCCTCCTCGAAACTGTTTGAATGTATAGATCTGCAGTGGTAGGACTACATACATATCTGCTGACTTTACCCTTTCCAGGAAGAGTGAAAGTTTTGAAACATGATGAGAACAACTCTCAACCTAAGCACTTAAAAAGCATCCTAAAGTCCAGCACTTGCTCAGTCCTAATAGCCAGCACTAATATACCCCGACACTTGATTGCTCAGCAGGGCAAGGCTCATTATTCACCCCTCACCAACCAAGTGACTAAGCAGCTCACCCTACTATTCAGGCATGACCAAAGGCAATTTCAGGTATACTCTCCAGTCCAGCTGGTGAACCTGGGTATCCTGAGGCAATGTTACATCTGCCTCATGCACACAGACAACCCTCTCCTTCTACCACAAAATATTAACATGTGCGAGAGATGCAATTATATAGCTAAATTGGAGGCTAAGCTTTCTCCACCCAAGACTGGAACAGGCAGTTATGAGGAGAAGGTTAACACTTGCACCACTCCTCCAGCCACACATAGGCATTCTAAACCAGCACTTGTAAAAAATGCACATAAATACACAAAATCATACTCAGAGGCTCTAAATAAAAACCTACAAAGGCATCAGAGACCTCCAAAGCAGACACCCAAAAAACCTGCACCTCCCGTCACAAACCAGATAACACATAAAACACAAAATCAGTGTGCCACACAATCACAGCCCTTAAGGCGAAGTAACATACCTAACGCACTATTAATAGGCAACTCTATGGTCAGGCACACTGATGTCCCACTCACTAGGCTGGACAAGGAGAAGGTTACTGCTAGCTGCCTGTCAGGAGCCAGAATCCGCAACATAACTCAGGCACTCAGGTCACTCCAGAACAAGTACAAATATGACTCTGTCATTGTTTATGTTGGTGTGAATGACCTGAGACATACCTCCCTGGACTACATGAAAAGAGACATGGAAGAGCTCTCTGATCATGTAGCCCAGGCGGGTATGACCCTGACTCTGAGTAGCATCCTGCCCTCACCAAGAATGATACTGCAGTATAAAGAAAAAATGATCAATTTCAACAGTTGGCTAAGATTCTGGTGTTATTCAAAGGGGATCCAGTGTCTGTCAGCCTGGGACGACATGCTCGACAAGCCTGATTGCTTCACAAGAGACGGCTTGCACCTGTCACCCCTAGGCTTTCGAATAATGATCAAGGCTCTTGCTGCCCCCATAATGCCTTTTTTAGGCAAGGCTCAAAAGTCAAACCCACCTCCATAAACAGCACAAATAAAAAAATGAGGGCTATGCTACTCAACGCCAGGAGTTTAAATCTCAAAATTCATGTGCTTGAAGCACTCCTCAGTATGGAGAACGTCGACATCTGTGCAGTAACTGAAACCTGGTTCAAGGCTCCACAGAGCACCACAGTACTACTGGGCTACAACTCATACCACACATTTCGGCCACAGAACATGGACCGAAGCACAAAAGGAGGGGGTATATCCATATTCATAAAGGATACCTACACCTCCAGGTTAGTGGCACAGCATGATACCTCTGAGGTCATTCATGTGCAACTAACATCGGGAAAATCTGCAATGCAAATTGTGGCCTGCTACAGATCACCCTCCATGACCCAGAACCACCACTCTGCCTTTCTGAAGACACTGGAAAGCATGAAGGTCCTACCAAACACCCTGATATTGGGCGATTTCAATTACCCTACTGTTAACTGGGAAAACTACTCAAGTACAAACTCCCGGGTCCAGCGCTTCCTGGAATTTATCAACTCAATTGCCCTGGATCAGCTGGTAAACTCCCCTACCAGAGGTGAAAACATATTGGACCTGGTCATCACTAACATGGGCTACAGGTGTTCCACACCAGAGGTCAACCCATCACTGGTTAGATCAGACCATAAACGAATCACTCTGGATGTCCACGCCACACCACCACCCCCAACCAAGGAAACCACATTGAAAAACGTTTCTATAGCAAACTTCACCTTACTTAAGACAGAGGTGGTAAGTTTCACAGCCCCCACGCTAAAGGATAACTGTGTCCAAGATACAGGAACCTTTACAAATGCACTCTATGAACACCTACAAGGATGCATGGATCGTGCCATCCCTAGCAAAACCAAGACTCACTCCCCTAAGAGAAAGAAACCAGTCTGGTGGACCCCTGCCATAAACAGGCTATACAATAGAAGGAGGAAGCTAGTTCAGAAAAAAAGCAAATCCCAAGAAGAAAAGACATTCCTGATCAGTATCAGTAAGAAACTAAGGTCCCTCATAAAATCATCCAAGGCTAACTTTGAAATAAAAATAACCAAGATTTGAAAGATAACCACAAAGCCTTCTTTAGCTATGTCAAGAATCTAACTGGCAACTCACAGATATGCTCTGAGCTAGTGCAAAATAGCACAAAATATACTGAACCTACTGATATTGCCAACATCCTGGCAGACTGATTCAGTGCAAACTTCACCCCACTCTCACCCCCAAAAGGGCCCACAACAATACTGGAAAAGTGTAGTGTCCCGGAAATCACAGACACACAGGTGAAAACAGCCCTTTCAAAAGCCAAACGCACAGCATCAATGGGGCCAGATGGTGTCCCAGGCTGCGTCTTGCATGAACTACAGAACAAACTACCCCCCCACCTTAACACACTGTTAAACCTCAGCCTCTCCACAGGCTACATGACCATAGAATGGCACACAGCAACGGTTATTCTACTCCACAAAGGAGGGACCACAACTGACCCTGGTAACTATCTGCCTGACTAGCCTGGTCTGCAAGGCTATGGAGCGCATCATCATGGAACTCATTAACAAAGACATTGGGAACATCCAAACACTTGACCCGCCCCAGTTTGGCTTTGTTAAGGGCAGATCATGACTACAAACCTGGATGACTTCTTCAAGACTGTCACCAAGGTCAGAGATAAGGGGAATGTGGTTCACACAGCCTTCCTTGATCTCGCCAAGGCTTTTGACACCATTCTCCACTCGGGAATTATAGAAAATCTCACCAGCCTGATCATAAACCCCTATGTCACGAGATGGGTTGCCAACTGGCTTACAGACAGAACTCACACGGTAAGAATAGCGGGCTCCAGGTCCGACTCTAAACCAGTCACAAGTGGTGTCCTACAAGGCTCGGTCTTGGGACCCCTACTGTTCGGCATTTACTTCTCAGAAGTACAGGCAAACACAGGAGGACTATGGCTAACCAAGTTCATCGATGACTGCAAACTGGGAGCCATAATTGACTCTCTGGCTGACATGGACATTCTCCAAAAGGGCTTTACTGAGACAGACACCTAGTGTCAAAGTCATGGTCTCAAGCTAAATGCCAAAAAATGCATAGTCATCCCATTTGGGAAAAACAAAACACCCATGAATTACCACATAGGCGGCAGCCCCCTTAACACAGAAGAGGTAATAAGAGATCTGGGGCCCCAGGTAGATAATAATCTCCCATTTGACAATATGGCCTTCTCTGTAGCCCATCTAATTACTAAAGGGTTCACATCTAGAAATAAAGAGGTTATAGTGCCCCTCTACTCGTCACTCATCAGACCCATCATAGAGTACAATGCCCCATTTGGGATGTACCTCACAAGACACTTCCAACAGCTGAAAAGACCACAAAAGTACCTCACCAAGAGGATTACTGGCCTCAAACATATGTCCTATGCAGCTCGACTGGAAAAACTCCGGCTGTAGTCAGTGGCATATCGCTTACTCAGAGGTGACCTCTGCCTGACTTACAAAGATATGTCCAACTCAGAATTGATGGACATGCTCCACCTAAAGAAATCCAAGTCACTGCAAGCCACTCGCTCTAGTGAGATAAACTTCACCACAATAATAAATAGAACATGCTGGAGAGATAGATTCCTGTCACAGAGGCTCCCCATGTTTTGGAACAAAATTCCTAACTACATTAAGCAGAACCCTCACTAACACTCTTCAAAAGAAACCTTGACAAGTAGATGGGTAAAAGAAAATACACCCCTGGGATCACTTCATTGGCTCTTCTTGACAGAGGCTCAGGTTAATTAATCAATGGGACAGAGAAAGCCGAAACACTCTGGCTAGGCTTATAAATGCCCTCAGGCAGATAGCCTAGTACCTACCTATGAACCTATGAACCTATAAGGTGACTTCCCTGCTTAGTTTAATAGACACATATCAGTATCAAGTGAGAATGGAAATCAAATCAGAAGTAGACTAAAATCAGGCAGCAACTGGATGTGCAAAAAAACAAAAGAAAGAATATAAGGAGAAGGATTAGGTAAAAAGGCAAGAAATGTACAAATGTCATAAATTTAGTTGTAAGTATATAAATCTCCTAGAACAACGTCATGTTTATTAATATCTGATGCAGGAATGGCTAAGGAGAGAAGAATTTTAATCAAAACATGAAATGTTAATATTAGCAGCCCAGGACAGTGGGCTATGTACACATTGGTTTACAAAGTCCACTGTATATGTGGGAGAAATGCAGGTTCTGTAAAACAAAACTGAAAAGAGTAACACATCTTGTAGCTAGGTGTGATACACTAATGGTAGAGGACCTGTATACTGAAAGGCATAATAATGTGGCACGGCTGCTGCACTAGGGATTCTTCAAATTTACAATATTGAAGCAGCTGAGAAGTATTCGAAAAAAGAGCCATAGCCGACCTTAGGCATAGGCCAACTAGGCGGCTGCCTAGGGCACCACTCTAGCAGAGGTGCTTTTTCAGTAATCTGGATGGTGTAAATAGACCAGGATGGAGGCACCAGGTGGTGTGGCGGGGAGCTGTGGAGACCTTTTGCCTAGGGCACCACTTGACGTAAGGCCGACCCTGACAAGAGCCACAAAATATTATAGAGAATGATGTAGTTTATATCACAGGCGATCACCTGTCCATGAAAAGAAGACAAAAGTAGCATTTTTCATTGAAATTGCTGCACCCAGTGATTACAGTGTCTTACTTACACAGAGATGCAAAGCCATAAAATACCAGGATTTGAAGGTAGAAATGGGGGCAATGTGGAAAATGTGTGTGTGTGTGTGTGTGTGTGTGTGTGTGTGTGTGTGTGTGTGTGTGTGTGTGTGTGTGTGTGTGTGTGTGTGTGTATATATATATATATATATATATATATATATATATATATATAGGCTCACTACTAAATATTGAAATTCCACAGTCCTGAAACTCTAAGTACAGACATCCAGAATCTCGAGATTGCGGAATCTCGAAAAAAAAAAAAAAAAAAAAACTGCAACACAAACCTGGCGAAAGCCAGGTTACCTTTGGCTAGGCTTAAATAGGCCCTAGGGCCAATAGCCTAGTACCTACCTATGAACCTATGAACAAAACCAACAGTAATATCATTTATGCAGGGGGCAGGCCCCCCTGCACCCCTCACCACCTACAACTTAAATATACCAGCTCTAAGATTGCACTACAGTGGAGAGAACAGCACAGTTCCCATTCCGCAGTGTACGGCAATCTCCATACACTGTTTTCGATCTGGGTATTGGTATTCAGAGTCTCAGGAGTGTGGAATTTCTATATTTAGTAGTGGACCCATATATATATATATATATATATATATATATATATATATATATATATATATATATATATATATATATATATATATATATATATATTCATACCATCATACATATTGCCTCCAATCGATTAACCCTTACCACCTGAATACTTCACAGTTAATCTACATAGTTTTCTCTTATCTTCCCTAGCCCTCATCCTAGCTCATTTTGGAACAAACACAGCTCACTCTTTTCTCATAGAACCTTTGACTCAAACTCTTACTCACCACAAAACATCTTATCTACCAAACTTTGAAATCCTAACTCAGCACAAAACCTTTACAAACCCCTGGCTGTAACAAAACAGCTCTCATTTTCTCCACTCCACTCATAATTCATGTAGTCATTTACTCTGCTCTTTTATCCACTGTGCTCATTCTTCAACTCTAAATACTACTTTGCCTAATGCGACACACATTTGTAATATCATTTCAGACACAGCTTCAGTCTCAGTGGCTCCCATGCTCAAACCACTATATCACAAAAGAAAGAGTATTCATCATCCATATAGACTATGCTAACCTATACTGTATCACTCACATTGATCTTCATAAACACATCTATCCAAATGCCAATGCCTTGCTAACAAATCTTAACTTAAAACATAAATTCAAATAAAAATGTCCCCTCCCAAAAAACACTTTATATCAGAACTGAAGCTAAACATATGCAACAAAATATCAAATATACATGCAGATATTAAGACTTCCAGATATATTACTCATTATAGAAAGTTCGCTAAGAATAGATACAAAAGATGATGAAATCCTTCCACCAGGCCACAAAATGTTAAGAATGGATAGAAGACAATAAATAATGCTGGAGGGGTGGCCCCTTTTAACAGAAATACCCTCAAAGTAACCCAATATCTTAACCACTTTCGCCAAGTTAACAACTCAGAAATACTCCTCTCTCAGCTAAGCTTAACACAAAAAAGAACAATTAATTATTTAACAGTTATATACATATCCCTGGTAATAATATTAACACTGATGACATACCTCTCAACTTTTTAATGCAAGAAATCTGGGCAAAGCCTAAAATAATGGGAGGACAAAGGCCCAAAATTAAAGACAGATGTTTGGGTCTATGACAACGGATTGAATAGCGAAAATATCTAACGGCTGTAACACTGAAAATGCCGTTCATAGAAATCCGTTTTCTGAGATGACAGTACAGTGAAAGTTGGTAAATTTGCCCTTTCCTCACTGTAGTGCTATCTCGAAGTTGGTATATATATTTAGCGGGGGATGTGGGGGGTGCAGCCCCCCACAAAATGGATTTCTATGAGCGGTATTTTTGATGTTACAGCCATTCGATAATTTCGCGATTTGATCTGTTGTCATAGACTCTGATTTTTAATGTTGTTCTTATAAACTTAGAAACTGCAGGATTTGTGTTAGTGTACATATACTGAAGGATGTGAAGTCTGAAACTTAATATATGTCATTATTTAATTAATTAAATCCTCTGTGATTTGTAAGAAAACTACAGATTATATGAGGAATAGACCAAATATCTGAGGCAAAAATATGGACATTTTGCAAAAATTGGTACAGTTGAGAAGTATGACTGCTGAAGAAATTCTATGTTGGATATTCATCAACATAAGTCATGAAACAGACATACTAGAAGACTCAAATACTGGCTGACAACTAATATGCCATCTACAAAATAAACTTATACAGTTTCCCTCAACTCATCAGTGTCCCAAATAGGTTTAACAAATATACCAGTAGAGAATTTATACTATACTGAATTTTTACTTAATATCCAAACAAAATATCCATCAGTGGTTGCCTACCAGAAGCTGTCAATGACCATCTTCATATCTTTGATGTAAGGCAGGAAAGACCTACACACATACAACCACACTATAAGTAAGCATGCATCTTCAGCAAATTCCAAAAATGTATTTTCAACCTTCACCTATGTAACTGCACTTTTATTAAACAAATGTCTCTAGTGGAAGCAGTCTCAGAATTTAACAAAATGTTTCTAAACATGCTAAATGAACTGGTCCCCATCAAAACTAAAAGGGTAAAATGTAACACAGCATCAAGGTTAGAAAAAGAAATCAGACAATGTATGAACATTAGGTGCAAAGCTTGGAAACGATCACAGAACAAGACTTAAAGCAACTGGCAACATTTCAGACATCTCACAATCCATAACAAATCCTGTATTAAAATCAGACAAAAAGAATGATACTATTAAGTCTGATATGAGACTGATTAATGTTGATTAATGATAACATTACACACTGATATTATACACGCTAATATTGTTATAAACAAATATCAAACACTGTAAATATTTTACAATGAACGTAACAGACATTGCTGCTGTTTTCTGATACTTTTACTCATTTAAACTAATTGCTTTCTTAGTTAAATGCCACACTTGAACAGATCCCCAGAGCCTTAATGTTTTATTTTTAACATTTTTCACTGTATTTCTACCACAGCAATAATAGCTATGGTTTTCAGCCTACTTAGGTGTTCACTTGTACATTTATACACATATTCATTAAGGTTTACTATAAAAATGTCACCGTTAAAAACAAATTCCCATACGTAACATGGAAGAAAAGAGCGAAAGTAAAATATACGTCAGGACACAATGTCGAATCTGTGAGCAAATTCAGATGATTCAATATTTCTGCTGAACAGAACATGTGATGCCCATATAAGAACTCAAGTCAGTGAACATCCTACACCTCACATCATGTTTTTGCAGGGGGAAAGCCACCCTACACTCCCACACCCCCTGCTAACTATATATTCCAACTTCGAGATCACATTATAGTGAGGAAAGGGACGAATGTCCCAAATCGCAGTGTACCATGATCTCTGTGCAGTACTTTGAGTTCATATCAGTGAATGCACAGTAGCATTCATTGATATGAACTTTTGAAAATGGAATGCTCAGCAACATGGAAAATTGAACATCGTCTTTCAATTTTCCGTCTTCAGAGCATCACCGTTCATCTTTTTGTTAGTAAACCATTCATTGATATTATGATGTTTTTTACACACAAATCTGATGAAGCATTCATTGGGTATGAAAGCATTCTTTGTTAAAAGTTTTTCAGTTTATAAGTTACTATTATTTATTTCAATAGATGTCTAGTGGTAGATCTTTTTGTTAGTTAGTTAGTTAGTTAGTTATTTTGTTAGTCAGTTGGTTTCTTAATTAATGAAGTTTGGATTAGCAGGCTAGCCTTAATAAGCTTTTCCTATATTATATATTTTAATTTGTCTCTAGCTTTTTAGATTCAGTTCTAAGTCTCAGTTTACAATATGGTGTTAAGGAGGAAGGGGACTTGGTTAAAGGAATGAGTTTGATGCTTTTATTGCTCTTAACACAACCAGCCTCCATAACCACTCCCTTGCTCCAAACAACCTGATTATATATAAATAATGTATGCCTTTAATGCTTTTCATTATACTCAACTAGGACCACTTGGTTGTGTGTTAAAAGATATTCTATTTTTAAGTCAACTGTGGACTACTTACTAGTTTATTATTTTGTAGCACATATTGTAAAGTTCAATTTTTATTAGTGATCTAGGTGTATAACATATTTCAAGGAGTGAATTTCACACTCTCCACTGTGCAAAGTTTCTGCTTGGTTTGTTTTTGACCTAGTATGGGTTGCATACTGGGTTTTCTAAGACTTTGAGGGATACCACCGATTTTTCTTTTTGCAAAAATAAATCTAACTTTCAAGATAGTCCAAAAATGTAAAAACAACCACACAACTGGCATTGTCACACCAGTACGCCAGAAGCAAAACCAGAATAAAAACTGAGTGACAACAAACATGGCTATGTAAAATAAACCAAAAAAGCTTTTATTATACCTTAGTAAGCACTTTCGCATTGACCTCAATGCTTCATCAGACTTCAAAAATACACAGATTAACACTCACTGTTTAAAATCTAAAGAACAAATCAGAGAATGATTCCAATTATGACATCATAACAAGCTATCTAATCAGCTGTAGAAGCTCTAACAGTAAATTAGATAACATACTATCTATCATTGTATAGTAAAAAATAAAACAAAATATAATTTCTAGTATAACAAATATATATATGAAAAACTACTTATCTGCTCATCACCTAGTTCTAACAGTATATATGTGCTTGGTCATGGTAGGATATAGAAGTCCAAAGACATTAAATATAGTCCGTGAGACTCAAAAAAAGGATCATCAGAACAATAGACTGGGAGAATTGCATAATAAAATGACAGAATGAATAATTGGTGTCTTATGTATTCTTGCTTAATTTAGATCTCTAAGTAAAGAAAGCATATAAAAGCTGTAGGTTCTTATTTGTTGCATTTAGAATTGCGAGGCATTTCTAACATACAAAATTCAATGCTTACAAGGGTTATAACCCCCCACAAAAAAAAAAAAAGAAAAAAAGAAAAAACAGTACAGCACTTACTAAGGTATAATAAAAGATGGTTTGGTTTATTTTACAAAGCCGTGTTGATTGTCAGTCACTTTTTATTCTGTTTTTCTAACTCTCAAGATGCCAAAAGCATTCATGCTAAACTAAACAAAGAACTCTGAATCCTGATCAAATCAGCCAAAGCCAGATATGAGGCAAAATTAGCAATACAGGAGAAAGATAAGCATAAAGCATTCTTTATTGATGTTAAAAATCCCAGAAAAATTATATTATATACTTGAATGCAGAAGACATATCCAATCTACTGGTGGACAAAATTAGCTCAAACTTCAGCCCCCACCAATATTTTCAGATCCCATACCCACACTTACACTCCTAGTACATTTCCCAAGAAAAAATCCTGAAGTCTCTATCTCAGGCCAAGAATAATATGCTTGTGAGGCCAGATAACATTATGCTGCTTAATGGTCAGACTGACACATGTGACTTGTCTGATCCCCTTCAGAATCTATTCAATTTTAACCTCAAAACGGGCTTCATGCTGGTTGAATGGAGAGCAACATTAGTCATTCCTTTGTGTAAAGCTGGGACTTCAATAGATCCATGTAATTCTACTGCCATAAGTTTGACCAGTCTCATCTGTAAGGCTATGTAAAGGATCATTATGAAATTAATAAATAAAGATAGAGGCAATCTATGGACTCTTGACTCAGTTTTGTTCGAATTAATCAAGGGCAGGTCCTGTCTATTTAACCTGGTCAGCTTATTTGAAACAGTTTCCAAATCAATAGATGAGGTAAAAATAGTGCACTCTGCATATCTACACCTCACAAAGGCATTCAACACCATCACACACGCTGATATCATACATAACCTCTCCCAGCAAAATGCCTATTCCTTTGTAACTTATTGGATAGCACACACCAATAGAAACCAGTAAATTAGGGTGAGTGGTTCTACCTCCTCCAAAAGAACTCTTTCTAGCAGTGTACCCATGGGTTCAGTCCATGGACCACCCCTCTTTGGCATTTACTTCTCCATTGTCAAAACTAATGTTAAGAGTTTTTGACTGATCAGGTCAGCAAATAACTGCAGACTTGGTACCATCATAAACTCCACAGAATACACCAAGATCCTGCAAGAGGGCCTGTCTCAAAAAATAAATAAATAAATAAACAGCCAGTGTCAAAATCATGAACTAAAACTAAATGGCAAGAAGTGTATAATTGTATCCTTTGGCAAGCATGGCTTGTCTTGTTACTATCACACTGAAAACACACCCCTGAAAACTGAACCAGTAGTTAGAGATCTGGGAACCTATGCTGATAAAAAAATGCCCTTTGATCACCATGTATACACTATTGCAACAAAGTCCTTTTTCATTGCACAGGTTAAATCTAAAAACACTGCTTCCAAGTGCAGGTATGTGATCATTCGACTGTTGGAGGCACTCATTAGGCAGATCATTGAGTCCAAAAAAAGAGAAGTAACAGGACACTGCTGAAACGAATCCAATAAAATCACTTTTATTAAATAAAAGTAAGCGCTTTCGGGATAACCCTTCATCAGACAAATTTTAAAACTACAAAAGCAACCATATTTAAAAAACAAACCATCCAATCATTTGCTTACAAAAACCCGCCTATTTTTTAACACAGGTTTAATAGGTAATACATCATTAAGGCCCGGGGGTCTATGTGCTCTTAAATCTACTATCCATTTGGATTCAGCTAGAGCTGTTCTATGTTTAATATCACCCCCCTATCACTGATCCTAATGTTAACAATGCACCTAAATTTAAAAGTGTGTGTAGGGTAATCACTTATGTGTCTATAGAGTGCATTGCTCAAGTCACATGTTCTGATGTTACTAAGATGTTGCAAAATCCTAATCTTAAGCATATTGTTGGTCATACCCACGTAAAAACATTCACATTGTTCACAATTTGCCATATAAACTAAATGTTGCGTCCTGCAAGTTGCCCTCCCTTTAAAATAAAAAGTTTTGGTCATATCTGGATGTTTAAAATCAATATCACTCTTAATGTATGTGCATGCCTTACAATTGCCACAGGGATGGGTACCCACTCTCATATTAGGTGTATGTCCTTTGTCCAGATGTATCTCTTTACATAATAGGTCTTTAAGGTTATTATTCCTTCTGTAATTAAACATAGGGCGTTTGTCCTTCCTATGACTATTCAAATCAATGTTGACCTGTCTATCTCTAACATTATCTATGATCATTCTAACCTGTAGTGGATTGATCTGTTCGTAAGCACCAGCCATGGTCAATGTGTCCCTCAATTTCTTCTCATACCATTCTGTATCTAATACTACGATAGCTCCCCCCTTGTCTGCCATCTTGATGGTTATTTCCTTATTATCCATTAATACATGTAGTGCAATTTTTTGTCTCGGGGTAAGATTATAGTATCTATTAACATTTCTACCCTCAAATGGATGGTTCAGTTAGAGATAGACAGGTCAACATTGATTTGAATAGTCATAGGAAGGACAAACCTAAACTTCTCTTCACTTATGGTAACAACATCAAAGACATTTGCCAAATAGTGCAGAATAACTGGAATATATTAACAAGTGATATTGGCCTGAAAGATATAGTAGGTGAACGCCCTATGTTTAATTACAGAAGGAATAATCAGTTTTTGTGATTTTTGTGGACTGCTACTTCCTTCTACTATAGGGGGCCACTCATGGGATGACACCCATGTCTATCCTGGACAAAGGATTTCATTATTAACTTCCATAGACCCTTACCTCTACAAACATTACTCACCTAACCACCAAAAATTGGGGCAACTCAGGTTAAATATGGCTAGGCTTGTAAGGGGTCTAGGGCTATTAGCCTAGTAACCATCCATGAACCTATGAATCTAATTCATGATGCAAGTTGGTTTTCACTTCCTGGTATTTTCATATTTTCAGTGACTTCTACATAGTGTTCTAAGGAAAATACTATACTAAAAATAGAGATGACATACAATAATGGTTTAATATATAGATGTTCTAACAAAACAAAACATTAAAAATACAGGCAATATAAAGTAATGTCTGTGGAAAGAGATATGAAGGAAAACTGGTGATTAAGGGAAACTGGAGAACCATTTGTGAGAAATGGTGGAGAAATAATACTGCTGTGCAAGGAACTTGTGTTGTGTGCTTAAGATGTCTTATTGGCTAAGAGATTCATATGACATTGCATGGGCTTAAAGGATGGAATTAGTCAGATGTTACTTTCATTTGGGTTTGAAGCATTTTAATGTATCTGTTTCTTTTAGTAGATATGGTAACTTATAGGTTCATAGGTACTTAATAAGCTATTGATCTGTGAGGATCTCAAGAAGCCTAGCTTTACATTCCCATGAAGGTCTTTGTTTATTTTGCATACAAATAACTAGAGGCAGCAAGCTGAACAAATTTATGTTAGGGTATTCACATGTTTCCCATATCCAATAGGGGACAGGGGTGCTAAACCTGTAGTGAATTCACCGGTACCCATCCATTCATCCAAAGTATGCTTGAATAAAGTAATTGAAGTACTTTGCTTTCTGTGGCTTGGATGACTGTTCTACAGAAGTGGTATTCTTTATGATGCATACCTATCCCTTCAAAATGTTTTATTGATTTTATGAGATTGAGATCCCTTGAGCAAGTCTGCATGATACCACTGGACTTTTGAATGTGTAACAGGTCTGTTGAAGATCTATAAGTGAGTCACAGGTCACTTTTCAGGGCCCTGTATGATACCAAGAAGAGTGAAAAGGCTTTGAGGTGGTCTACATAATTTTTAAATTTATGCCTTTCATTTTTAGTAAGAATGTGTTGTGGACATTTCTAGATGTGACAAACATTTGGACCGATACATGCCAAAAGGGGCATTATACTCAATGATCTGCCAAAAACAAACAAAGATAACACGTTATGCTGAAGTCCTGACGTACCAAATCAGATAAATCCAAAAAAAGAGAAGTAACAGGACACTGCTGAAACGAATCCAATAAAATCACTTTAAGCCAAAGAAGAGCCATATAGACAATAGAGTGGATTATTGAGGATAAGAAAGAAATTATATATTGCTACTATTATGCAAAAAGACCAGAATTTCTAGACACAAGATATATAAAAAGATTAAGAGAGAAATTAGAGGAAAGAAAAATACTTCCACAAGAAAAGCTGTCAAAAGTTTCAAATAAAAATGTGTGTTCAGTAATACAACATATTTGCAAAAAAGATTATATAGACCAAGAAATGTTGAGCTGTTTGGAAAAAGAAGCATCAGAGGAAGTGCGAAAATATAAACAACAAAACCTAGAGATTTTTGAAAAGTATAAAAAAGATATATGGACATGGGAAAAAAAGAGAGATTTGATATGGTGCAATATCTATGCAAAGTTGAAAGCCAAGTTAATCAGTATAAAAAGGCAGCCCCAAAGATATTCAAAGAGAAATACAGGCAAAGACATCCAGATAAAACAATAATATCACAAAGGGAATGTAGAAAAGATGAGTAAAGCAGAAGTTAAAAAATAGAAATTGAAGTTATGGAGTGCCTGCGAAATGAAGGATTTAGTGTAGAAGGTCTAACACAGGTTACATTACAGCATGATAGAAAGATTCCTTCAAGTAAGGAGAAACAGGAAGAACAGGAGACATCTGAAGAAGAAATATGGACACGGGAAAGCAAAAAAATATTTAAAATGGTGTAATATTTATGCAAAGGAGGAAGCAAAACTAATCAATACAAAAAAGCAGCACCAAAGATATTTGAAGAGAAATACAGGCAAAGGAAAATGGACAGGGAAAACTTTACAATGCCAAAAATAAGAAGACAAAGAGGAAAATTAGAAAAGAAGATTAGTAACCCCCTCTAATACCACCCATTACCTCTCTCAGCCCCCTATCAACAACCTACTCTTAGCAAGCTTGGCTACTCATGTTCCCAGCTACCTAACACATAATACTAACTTCTTGTAGCAATAACTGCTAATGGCTGTTGTGTACCTCAAAAACAGATTGTATCAATTGTTCACTGATGAATCTCAACTACATTTGTAACCATGTTTAGTATATGTCACCATATTTTAAAATTGTACTATGTTCTACAGCTGTTTTACATCTGTTTTCTTCTTGTCTTGTGTCCTTAACTGGACTAATGTCTATATTTAAATGCTATGTTTTTTAACTGTATAATGCAAATAATACTTAATGTGGAGCTTTTCTCCCCGGGCCTCCGCTGAAAACGGACCTGTGTCCAGTCAGACTCACCCGGTCAACAAATGTAAATAAATAAATAAATAAATAAAATAAATAATAAATAATGGAAATGATAAAGAAATAGAAACTGAGATTATGGAATACCTACAAAGTGTAGGATTCAGTGTAGAAAATCAGAAAGCACCACAGAAGGATAGCGCAATGGATATTCAAATTAAGGAGAAACCAGTGGAACGGTAAGCAACTGGTCAGTTGCCATATGAAGATATGTTGGAGCATTTCACAGGAAACCAGCATAAACATTCACTTGAAGCTGGACAGCAAGGGAATGAACAGGAAATTGTGGCAACTCTGACATAGTCAGTGTTGAGGAGTGATAGGCCAGTGAGTTCCCATTTGAAAGAGCAATGGATAACATAGGATGAAATTGAAGCGAATCCACCACAGGAAAATGCAATATAACTTTCTATAGAATGCCCACATTAAATGGAGAACAAAAAATGTGCCCTCAGCTTAGAAGAAAATGAGCTAAGAGAAGAGTTGCTTCATTTAATAGATAGACATATTAAGATCAATGAAAGAAACAGACTGCAGAACAGAAGGTCAATAAAACTGAAAAAGTCAGAAGTTTGATAACACAAATGAACACAGTAATTAGGGCTGTGCATAGAGATTCATGTGATATAACAGAAGTAAAAAGTATATATTACTGTACAGCTAAATTAATAACCAATACAATTTTACCACAAGAACACAGGGAAGTAAGGGTAAGGAAGGCAAGAAATTGAATACCATGATGGAATTATCGAATAGAAAAAAACTATAAAGCAAGTAAGACAAGAAGTGGCACTGTTAGAAGAGTATAGAAGAAGGAACAGATCAACAAAAATAATCAGAAAGACATACGTGATAAAAGCAATGCACAGTATTATAAAGGATCAGGATTTATCATGCACTATCACAAATAATAACCTAAAAATACCAGCACAGGCAGAAACACTTAGAAGATACACAGATGCATTTATAAGGAAAAGTACAAAATAAGGATAAGTAATTTATTGATGACCCAGAATAGTTTTATAGAGAATTGGGAAACAAGGTAAAAAGAATTGAAAGGCCACCAAAAAAGAAGAAATAGATGCATTTTGGAGAAGTATTTATGAAGATCCTGTGGAACATAACAAAGATGCTAAGTGGATAGAAGAAGTAAAAGAAAGAAGAAGTTCAAAGGTACAGGATATGAAATGTGATGAAGTAACAGCCAGAGAGATTCATACTAAGTTAAGAAAAGCCTGTAATTGGAAAATTCCAGGTCAAGGTTCAGTACCTAACATCTGATTAAAAGTATTAATGTCTTTGCACGAAGATTTAGCCATGAGTAAGAACTATTTATATGTGCACCCCGAACAGACACCAGCCTGGCTAACAACACGGAAAACAATGCCCCTACTTAAGAGTAAACCTGCAAGCTACCCCAAAAATTATAGACCAATAACTTTCCTTCTGAAGACATATAAACTATACACTGGAATTGATGTAGACAAAGTTTATAGTCATTTAGAAGAAAACTCAGTTATGGCAATAGAACAGAAGGACAATAAACAAAGTGATATGGAACAAAGGATCATTTGTTTTTTAAATAAAATCATAGTGAAGAACTGTAAAAAGGGTAAGAGCCTACGTATGGCATAGATTGACTACAAAAAAGCATTTGACACAATCCCACATTCATGGATACAAGAGTGCTTAAAAATGTATAAGATACAACCTACGCTGATAAACTACATCACTGTGACCATGAAACAGTGGCAAACTACTTTGCAGTTAAGCCATAATAAAGGTCAAATTATTATACCAGGGATAAAAATCCAAAGGGGGATAGTCCAGGCTGACTCTCTGTCACCATTGTTCTTATGCATTGCCCTTAACCCATTAAGTTTTCTGCTTAACAGATAAGATCTTTGCTATAATTTGGCTCCAGAAAGCAATGAAATGTAAAGACTTCTCACCTTATCTTTACTGATGATATAAAACTGTATAGCTCATCAGATGAGGAGCTGAAAGCACAACTGCAAGTAGTCAAAACATTTTCAGATGATATAATTGTCATTTGGTCTTGATAACTGTACAAAAGCAACCTTTAAAGCAGGAAAGCTGCAGCACCAAAACATCAGTTTGGGACAGGAATGTGATATAAAAGAACTTGACCAAGAGGGAGTGCAAAAATATTTGGGACTTGATGAAGGATCAACAATAAAACACGAACAAATGCGAATAAAACTTAGTAAGGAATACTTTAGAACACTTAAATTAAAACCAAAAATAACATTGACATCTAGGAACAAACTTAAGCTATAAGCCAATTTGCTATTCCTGTCCTAACTTACAATTTTGGAGTGACTGACTAGCCCCAAAAGGTGTTGGATAGATTAGACAGGAAAACAAGAAGGATGCTTCATGCTCATTAAATGATTTATAAAAATCAATGCATACCAAGATTATATATTCCCTATTCCAAAGGAGGTATGTGCCTCCTTGAAATTGATTACATGTATAGATCTGCAGTTGTGGGGCTGCATACATATTTGCTGACCTCACAAGACCCAAACATTGTGAAGGTTTTAAAACATGAGGAGAATAAATCTGAGAGGATTCCCTTCTTTGTCTAGCAGAAGCATACCGGTGTCAAGCGGGAATGGAAATCAAACTAGAAGTGGATAAAAATCAGGCAGCAACTGAATGTGCCAAAACAAAAAAGAATGAATATGAGGTGAAGGATCAGATGAGAAGGGAAGAAATGTCGAAAATGCATAAATATAGTTGCAAGTATAGAAAACTCCTGGAAGAATCTCATGTTGATCTGGATCTAACACAGGAATGGTTAAGGAGAGGCAAATTCAAACCAAATGATGAAAGGTAAATATTGGCGGCCCAAGACAGTGGGCTATGTACATGTTGGTTTACAAATTTCATTGAACATGTGGGAGAAACAGACAAATGTAGGTTTTGTTTAACAGAACTAGAAACAGTCACACACCTTTTTGCTGGTTGTGCTATACTAATGACAGAAGGACAGTATACTGAAAGGCATAATAATGTGGCAAGACTGCTGCATTGGGGATTGTGCAAACATTATAATATTGAAGTAGCTGAAAATCATGATGAAGTCTACATCACATAGGATCACCCATTAGCAACAGTTTAAAAGATAGATGCGAGAAAACCAGATACAGTGGTCCATGAAAAGAAGGCAAAAGTAGCACTGATCATTGAAATTGCTACTCCCAGTGACTACAGTGTCTTGCGTATAGAGAGACACAAAGACACAAAATATCAGGGTTTGCAGGCAGAAATGAGAACAATGTGGAAGATAAATAACCAGACAGTTTCAATAGTAGTAGGAACAATGGGTCTTATAAAAAAGGAATCTACTATCATACTTAGATGTTCCCAATACATTTGACTCTGTATGAATTGCAGAAGAAGTCATTACTGAGTATATTGCGGATGCTGCAAAGACCACTTCTGGCTGACATCAAAAATTGAAATAATACTAATTTCATGAACTTTAATCATACTTTAACTTCAGAATGAGGTCCATTCATGTCATGGTATTAGAAACCAAAAGGATATGGATAAATTAAAAGTGAATTTGGGGTCACCATCCATTGATCTAGGTTGCATTTGAAGAGGGTCAGGGAAGGGTTCTGTTTCACATAAATTAGAAGCTTGTTCCAGAGAAGTGGCAGTCTCTGGAAGATATATCTATCTCACCAGCATGACATGTTCATGTCAAAGGCTAGATTAAGATCCCCCAAGCGAGTTACCCTCATGCAGTTTAATTTATGAAAGTGTAGCATTTCCATCAGGGCTAGTTCAGAGACTGCCCTGTAAGTCACGCACAGGTCACCCCTTATCAACCTGTAGGAGACAGAATACAGTGACAGGGCTTTCAGTCTTTCCATATAAGACGTATTGAGTGCAACCTGTAATTTATTGGTGGGAAACCTCTGTGGTCTCTGAAATTGTTTCAGGTGTCTGGAAAGGTACATGCAGAAGGGAACATTGTACTCAATTATTTGTCTGATGACGATAGAGTATAATAGAATTATAACATCCTTAGATCTAGATGTGATGCCTTTACTTATTAGATGTGCCAAATAGAAGGATTTCCTTACTACTGTTGATATGTGGTGGTCAATGTTCAGGTTGCTATCAACCTGAGTATCTACATCATGTACCCCTGGGTCTACACTTAGGCACTGCAGTCTATAATATGATTAGCAGGGATGTCAGCTTTCCCAAAGGGAATAATAATGCATTTTTTTTTTGCATTTAGCATTAAACTGTAGTTTTGGTATCAATAATCTGCCTGTGTTAACCCTATCTGCAGTATATTAACACAATTGGGGGGACTCATTTGCAATTGTTAGTGAACTTGGTCAGCACAGGCCATCTAATTTGCCTGGTCCTCTGAGAAATAAATTCCACAGTAAGGGGCCTATCACAGAATCCTGTGGTACACCACCGGTGACTGGTCTTTCCTCAAGGTGAAATCACCAACTTTTACAGCATATGTCTTGTTGGTGAGACAGCTGGCTACCCATCTGGTAATGTAGGGGTCAATTTCCAATTGGGAGAGTTTCTTTATAATATCTGAGTGGGGATTATGTCAAATGCCTTGGATAGGTCAAAATAGATGGTATGTCCTGTCTTTCCCCTCGTCCATAGCTTTGGTGACTTTTTCAAAGAAGTCAATCATATTTAATGGGCATGATCAATCTTAAATGATTCCAAAGTAGGTGGTGGGTCCAGAGTTTGGAGATTATCTATGTCCTTCTTAATAAGGCCCATGATGATTTTTTCCATGGCCTTCCATATGAGGCTAGTCAAGCTTATGGACCTATAATTCCCAGGGATGGTTAACTGTCACCCTTTCTGCAGACAGATTACTATTGCTGCCCTGCATTACACCTGTACATAGCCAGTTCACAGGCTGTGATTAAACAGGGTTCCAAGCAGATCTGTTAGGTCATGTTTTATGTTATTTAAAAGACAACCTGGGATGTTGTCTGGTCCCTTTGATGCCGTGTTTTTGGCCTTGGAGAGTGCCAAAATGACATGATCTTTTGGGATAATAGACTGAGGAATGGTGGCAGGTATACTTTAGGGGATGACTGGAAGGGATGGGGGGTAAAGTTTGCTCCAAATCTGTCAGCTAGCAGTTATGCTATTTCCTGCAGCTGAGTATGGGTGGTGCTATCCACAACCAGTTCAGCACATACTTGAGTATTCCCTTTTAGATTCTGAATGTGGTTAAAGAAAGCCTTGTGATTATCATTAGCTAGGGAGGCTATTTTAGCTTTGGAGGACTGGCAAAGATATTTAATTTGTTTGTTTAAGCTAGAGAGAGATTTCTTCCTCTGCTGAGCCAGTTCCCTCCTGTTGTTGGATATTAGTTTCTTTTTCTTGTTGTATAGCCTTTTTATACTAGGGGTCCACCAGGGTGGCTTGTTTTTGTGGAAAGACCTGGCTTTATTCCAGTCAGGTGCAACCAATTCTATACATCTGCTTTAATGGTTATACAGGGCAATGTACACCCCTGCATAGAAGTCCATGTTTTCTGCATTCAAGGGGGCTTTGAAACTTCTTATACCATCAGTTAGTAGGAGGTCATTCATCTTTGAAAAATTCTTAAGTATTTTTGAGCTTGATGGGTATCTGATCTTATAATTATATCGAATGAAATTGATTTATGTTCTGGTTTTACCCAAAGGGACATCATTTGAGGGGGTTCAATACTCGCCCATATTAGTAAGTACTATGTCCAAGAAATTTGAGCCTTTTATGGGTGTGCTGACTAGCTGTTCCAGATGATTTGCATTGGAAAGTCCAAGAACATCTGAGCCAGCATGTTTATGGCTGTGTATGTTTCCCAGTCAGTGGTAAGATAATTAAAATCACCCATGAGTAAGGTGATGGGCTGTATGGCCAGTAACTCCAGGTATGCAGTATGCTTTTCCTGTTTCACGCTGGGGGATCTATAGCTAGCTATAATGTGGTAGGGGGTTTCCCTATAGTTAATTGGACGTGGAGTAGGTCAAGAAAGTCCTACTGTTTGATCAGTCTTGAGGTCTACTTATTCTTAATGAAGATGGATACATCTCCTCTTCCTTTTGTTCTTTCACACTCAGTTTTGTGGTCTGAACATATGGAAGGCATTGTAGCCCTGCATGCCTGTGGTACTTTCTCCACCTTTAAACCATGGTTAAGTGACTACACAGATATTATTATCTTCCAAAGCGATGAGTATTTCCAGGGAGTGCAGTTTCTTGTTTAGACTCATAGCATTAAGCAGCAGTACTTTGAGTTTATCTAAAGAGGATTTTGTTATGTTCGGAGGTCGATTATTTTGACATTGCCTAAAAAGGCACAATGAGGATAGTTAAAGCCTTTTCCAGTATCCGAAAGCCTAGAACAGACAGATGCAGACCATCTCTGGTAAAGCAGAATGGACTGTTAATCATGTCTTCCCATGCTGACAGATACTGGATCCCCTTGCACTGACACCAGAAGCTAAGCCAATTGTTAAAGTCAATCAATTTTTGCTTGCATTGTGGTATCATCCTTTGAGAAGGTAGAATGCTGCTTAAGACTAGGCTTATACCTGCCTGTGACTCATAATCTGAGACCTCAGTCATGACTCTCTTCATATAGTTCTGTGAGGTATGTCTCAAGTCATTCACCCCCACATGGACTATGACAGAGTCATACAGGTACTTGTGGTTGAGTGAACTGAGTGCTTGAGTGACTTGATGGATCCTGGCACCTGACAGCCAACTAACAGTAACCTACTCCTTTCTAGCATATAGAGGGAACATCTGTGTTTCACAATGCAGTCACCTATGACCGATACAATTTGACAAGTGGAATTTTGTCAAAACAGCAATTTATGAGAAGTATAG